>NW_027218466.1:0-20866 GCF_027580195.1 Bos mutus
AGACACACAACAGGGTGACAGTGTTTGCTCGGGTCCTGTAACTACTTTTAGCAGTGAGACTATAATTGGCAGTAAGAGTGATTAAGGACAGAGGTTTTGGAGTCAGATTAGACCTGAATTGAAACTTCAGCTGTCCTTCCTAGATGTGGTGCTCTGGATAAGTGACTTGATCTCTCTGCACCTCAGTTTCCTCCTCTGTGGAAGAGGGTCTATGAGATTGTCGTGAGGACTCAGTGAGATAAGGCAGATGGAGTGCCCAGTGTATGGAGGCTAGACTTATTCTCAGTCTTGATGTTCATGCTCTCAGGCAATCAGAGGGCTGGGGAGTGAGACTTGATGCCAGATAGCTGGATGGATATGCTCTCCTGGCTGCCCTCCTTGGCCTCATCTGTTTGCTTAGGGCTAACATTGAGATAAGGGTGGAGGACTTTTCACTCCAGAGCCTCTCGCTTGTGAATTTGTGGAGATAAGGCAGGTCTGAAGTGTGATGGGAAGTTGCTAGGTAGCAGATGGAAAATGTCGACTCTTGGGATCCCATGGGCTGTAGCCCATCAGGCTTCTCTTTCCATGGTATCTCCCAGGCAAGAATATTGGAGTAGGTTGCCATTTCCTTCTCCATTGAATAGTGTATTTTTGTACTAGTAAAACTATTTTGTCTGAGTTGATGCTTTCCATTTGTTTTTAAATCAATAAAGTAATTTCCCTTAGTTTATCATTTCAGTAAACCACACTTTTTGATCATGATTGCTCACGAGCTGCCCTTTCTCTCAATCACCTTTTGAAGTCAGTAACCACATTTGCTTATTTGGTATTATTCTTTTCAACATTGAACCTCATTGTTCCTCTCTTTCTTAGATTTCCTGTGTTTTAATTATCCTTGGTCTTCCAGTCTTCACTCTACATCCTAAATGTTGTGCCTTTTAAACATTGTTTATTAGTGCTCCTACTTTATTTCTGAATTTACATCCAAGCACAATTAAATATATTGTAGTGTTGTAGGTTCCTTGAAATGACTTCTCCCAGAATACAGTGACCATGAGAGAAAATACATGACTTACTAAAAATGCTGTGCTTTCAAACTGGCTCATGGCGCTGTCTTTGACAATGTACAGGGCTTTACCAAGATCTCCTCTTGTTGAAAATTTTGTTCCAGGTGTGTAAGAAGATCCTGAGGTACCACACAGGCACATCTACTTGCAGGTGATTTGTTGTTAGTTTTGTTTTTTTGTTTGTTTGTTTCCTTTGAAAGCAAATTCCTTTCATCAAATTCTTCATAAAATTCTTATCATATGTGAAAATAAAAACGATCAGTGTCAGGGAGTTCCTTTCTTTAAAATCCTTAGTCTAATGATCCCCAGCACAGTTTTGGGGGGTGGTAATTCTACACTGGACCAAAAAAAGAAAAAAAAACACACACACACAAAAACAGACCTTTATACCCATCCTTGATCAGGCCCCATTTATAGCCACCCAACACTGAGTGGTTAAGTTCTTTCTAGTATCCTGCCTTGCCCAGTTTTTTCTCTAGAGTTTACACATTTCTGAAAAAGTTTTTTTTTTTTTTTAAAATACTTTATGTTTTATATCTCCAGTGTGGTGCTGTCTCTTTGCTCAGGGTCTGAAGAACAGTGTTGGTTTCTGTAGGTTGTAGATATTTTGCCTTTCTGTTTAGCTGACAGTGACTTCCTTTTCAGGTTTTGACATCCCAATCAATAGGAAATTTTCAACTTGTTAACCAATACAATATTGTAAAAGTAAAAACAATATATATATAATAAAAGATAATTGAAATTAAAAAAACAACAACAAAAATAAATGTATAAAACGAATACCAAACATAACTGAATAAACATTGGTGTGTATACTATGGGTTTTTTTTTTCCTCCCAGTTATGTTGCTTTCTGAGATTCCAAACCTCCCCACAGACCCGCCTGTGAGAGGGTTTCCTACTGTGTGGTAACTTCTCCTTCATGACGCCCTCCTCAGGACATTTTAGAATGCAGAGAAGAGTCTTATACACTATTAATTTTGAAGCAATGTGATATAAAGTGTACAAGGGACTAAGAAAAACAGAAAGAGCTACAAAAAAATCCTGACACTTACTAGACACAGCAACAGAAGCATTCACCTTGCACATAGATACATAAGAAATCATAAATAACTGCTACCTTAATGCACAAAGTTCTGACGAATTTATAATGCATCCATCAATAAATGATATGTGATTATCAAAAATTCAATATTTGCCAAATTGCACAGGGATTTGGATACCCTCATTCATCAAAAATTTCTGTATAAGTAAGACATTTATCCTCAATGGTTTTATTCTACTATGTATATGTTTAACTCAAAATTCTTATCTTCCCTAGGTTGAATTCCTTTCCTAATACAAGCTAATATACAAAACCCTAGTACCTGACATGTAACTATACCACCTAGTAAATATCATACCAGCATTTATCTGTGAAAAAAAATTGGTTTCAATACAATGGAAAATTCAACAGCTATGCCCACCTAAACTCAAAAGTCTTGTCTTCTCTGGGTTGAATCTCTTTAGTTAATACAGTGAATCAAAAGAATGTCTGAGGTTGTACTAAACCTACCTAATTTAACTAAGATAACAGGATTAGCAAGAAGATTTTTTACAGACTGACAGGATTTATCCTGGTAATGGAGGGACAAAAAAAGTTTCAAGTTCAACTGGGTTCATTATGATGCCCTCTAATCCAAAATGACCTGTATCCACATAAAAATGGGAAATATGGACACAGAAACCTTCATATAGGGAGGAAACTGTGAGCAGATATGGAAGGGTCACTGCCATCTCCACAAGCCAAGGAGAGAGGACTGGAACAGAGGCTTCCTTCACATCACTCTGAAGGAACCAAACCAGCTGACACCTTCAGTGGGATTTCTGGCCTCCAAAAGTGTGAGACATTAAGTATGTACTGTTCAGTATACTGATTTCTGGCATTTCATACATCAGTTTCAGATAACTAATATGATATTTTAAAATCACCATGATTAGAAACACACAACGAAGCAAGCAAAGAAGGAAAGGGCCAGAAGATAATCTCTCTTGATACCCTCTATGTTACCAAGAAAATAATCACACCTGATACCCTCTGTCTCACCTCTATGTTGCCGTTGTCGTTCAGTCTCTCAGTCATGTCCGACTCTTTGTGACTCCATGAACTGCAGCATACCAGGCTTCGCTGTCCTTCACTATCTCCCGGAGTTTGCTCAAAATCATGTCTGTTAGATCGGTGATGCCATCCAACCACCTCATCTTTTTTTGCTCCCTTCTCCTCCTGCACTCAATCTTTCCCAGCATCAGGGTCTTTTCCAGTGACTCAGCTCTTCTCATCGGGTAGCCAAAGTATTGGAGCTTCAGCTTCAGCATCCATCCTTCCAATGAATATTCAGGGTTGATTTCCTTAAACATTGACTGGTTTGATCTCTTTGCTGTCCAAGTGAGTTGCAAGAATCTTTTCCAAGACCACAGTTCAAAAGCATCAATTCTTCGGCACTCAGCGTTCTTTATGGTCCAACTGTCACATCCATACAGGACTACTGGAAAAAACAATAGCTTTGTCTGGATGGACCTTTGTTGTCAAAGTGATGACTCAGTATCCATTTTTTAAAACTACACTGTCTAGCTTTGTACAGAAAAACATTATCCTCAATGGCGAAAAACTGAAAGCATTCCCCTAAGAAGGAACAAGACATGCAAAGCTAAAATCATATGGAGAAAAAAGAATCATATAGAAGAAAAAAAGAATCCAGATTAGAGAATAAGTAAAGTGCTCACTGTTTTGCAGATGAAATGATACTGTACATAGAAAACCCTAAAGATATTATCAGAAAATTACTAGAGCTAGTTGGTGAATTTAGCAAAGTTGCAAGATACAAAATCAATATACAGAAATCACTTACATTTCTATATACTAACAATGAAAATTCAGAAAGAGAAATTAAGGAATCAATCCCATTCACCATTGCAACAAAAATAATTAAATATCTAAGAATAAACTTACCTAAGGAGACAAAAGAACTGTACACAGAAAATGATAAGACACTAATGAAAGAAATCAAAGTTGACATAAACAGATGGAGAGATAGTCCATGTTCCTGGGTAGGAAGAATCAATATTGTGAAAATGACTATACTACCAAATGCAAGCTACAGATTCAATGAGATCCCTATCAAATTACCAATGACATTTTTCACACAACTAGAAAAAAACATTTCACAATTCATATAGAAACACAAAAGACCCTGAATAGCTAAAGCAGTCTTGAGAAACAAGAACAGAGCTGGAGGAATCAACCTTTCTGACTTCAGATTATACTACAAAGTTACAGTCATCAAGACAGTGTGGTAGTGGCACAAAAACAGAAATATAGACCAATGGAACAAGATAGAAAGCCAGAAATAAACCCATGCACCTAAGGGTACCTTATTTTTAACTAAGGAGGTAAGAATATACAGTGGGGCAAAGACAGCCTCTTCAATAAATGGTGCCGGGAAAACTGAACAGCTGCATGTAAAAGAATGAAATTAGAACAATTCCTAACACCACACACAAAGATAAACTCCAAATGCATTAAAGACGTAAATATAAGACTGTAAAGTATTAAACTTTTAGAGGAAAACATAGGGAGGACACTCAATAACATAAATCAAAGCAAGATCCTCTATGACCCACCTCCTAGAGTAATGGAAATAAAAACAAAAGTAAATAAGTGGGACCTGATCAATCTTAAAAGTTTTTGTACAGCAAAGGAAACTATAAGCAAGGTGAAAAGACAACCCTCAGAATGGGGTAAATCAATAGCAAATGAAACAACTGACAAAGGATTAATTTCCAAAATATACAAGCAGCTCATACAACTCAATATGGCAGGGGAAAAAATTAAAAAAATAACTCAGTCAAAAAGTGGAAAAAAGATCTAAACAGACATTTCTCCAAAGAAGACATACAGATGGCTAACAAACATATGAAAAGATGCCCAACATCACTCATTATTAGAGAAATGCAAATCAAAACTACGATGAGATATCACCTCACACCGGTCAGGAGGGCCATCATAAAAAGTCTACATACAATAAATGCTGGAGATGGTGTGGAGAAAAGGGAATTCTCTTGCATTGTTGATGGGAATGTAAATTGATAAAGCTAAAGTGGAAGATGGTATGGAGATTCCTTAAAAAAAAAAAAAAAACTAGGAATAAAACCACCATATCGCCTAGCAATCCCACACCTAGGCATATACCCTGGGGAAACCAAAATTGAAAAAGACACATGTATCCCATTGTTCACTGCAGCACTATTTACAATAGCTAGAACATGGAAGCAACCTAGATGCCCATCGAAAGATGAATGGATAAAGAAGTTGTGGTACATATATATGATGAAATATTACTCTGCCATAAAAAGAAACACCTTTGAGTCAGTTCTGATGAGGTGGATGAACCTAGAATCTTTTATACAGAGTGAAGTAAGTCAGAAAGAGAAAGATATATATCCTATTCTAGTGCATATATACAGAATCTAGAAAAATCGTATTGAAGAATTTATTCACAGGGCAGCAATGAAGAAACAGACATAGAGAATAGACTTATGGACATGGGGGGGGGGAGATGTATGGAACAAGTAACGTGGAAACTTAAATTACCATGTGTAAAATAGATGGCCGATGGGAATTTGCTGTATGGCTCAGGAAACTCAAACAGGGCCTCTGTGTCAACCTGGAGCAGTGGGGTGGGGAGGGAGGTGGGAAGGTGGTTCAGGAGGGAGGGGATATATATATATACCTACAGTTGATTCACGTTGAGGTTTGACAGAAAACAACAAAATTCTGTAAAGCAATTATCCTTCAATACAAAAATATATAATATTTTTTAAAAAGAACCCTCAGTATTAAAGAATGAAGATCATGGAATCCAGTCCCATCACTTCATGGCAAACTGATGGGGAAACAATGGAAACAGTGACAGACTTTATTTTCTTGGGCTCCAAAATCACTGTGGACAGTGACTGCAGCCATGAAATTAAAGGATGTTTGCTGCTTGGAAGAAAAGCTATGACAAACCTAGACAGCTTTTTAAAAATAGAGACATCATTTTGCTGAAAGAGGTCTGTATAGTCAAAGCTATGGTTTTTCCAGTAGTCATGTATGGAAGTGAGCTTGCATGAATGCTAAGTTGCTTCAGTTTTGTCTGACTCTTTGCGAACCTATGGCCTGTACCCTGCCAGGCTCCTCTCTCCATAGGATTTCCCAGGCAAGAATATGAGAGCTGGAGCAAAAGAAGGCTGAGCACTGAAGAACTGATGCTTTAGAACTGTGGTGCTGGAAAAGACTCTTGAAAGTCCCTTGGACAGCAAAGAGGTCAAACCAGTCAATCCTAAAGGAAATCAACCCAGAATGTTCATTAGAAGGACAGATGCTGAAGCTGAAGCTCCAATACTTTGGACACCTGATGGGAAGAGCTGACTCTTCGGAAAAGAACCTCATGGGAAAGATTGAGGGCAGGCAGGAAGGGGGCAACAGAGGATGAGATGGTTGGATGGCATCATTGACTCAATGGACATGAGTTTGAGTAAACTCCAGGAGATAGTGAAGGACAGGGAAGCCTAACTTGCTGCAGTCCATGGGGTCGCAAAGAGTGGGACTTGACTAACAACAACAATGATTTGAATTCAGAACTTGTAACATATGTGTTTATCTACCACACACACAAATAGGGGAAAGATTTGGCTCCTAAGTAACACAAGAGGGATTTCTGTGTTTTCATTGGTAAATTTGATTCTTCAGAAATCAGGAATAACGATCTTTCTTCACTGGTTTTATCACCATATTAAATTTCTGATTACAAAGATTAGCTTTTCCCCTTCATAATTGGAAACATTTTGTGAGGAAATAGAATTAGTAGTTTTTTATATGTCTAAATGGAAACACCTTTGGAATCTTAACCATTTCAAATGAAACCATACTGATGAACCCCCATTTTTCCATTTCTCTTAATTCCTTTTTTTTTTTCAAAGTTTGCAATTTATTAGTGGGGAAATACATTTAAAAATGCTTTTGTCATGTATTCTTTTTTAAAAAAAATAATGTTTTACTTATTTATTTTTGGCTGCACTGTGTTTTCATTGAAGCATGTGGGCTTTTTTCTAGTTGTGGTGAGGGAGAGGTACTCTCTTGTTGCAGAACACGGGCTTTGGAGCATGTGGACTTCAGCAGTTGTGGCTCTGGGGCTCTAGACCACAGGCTCAGTAGCTGTGGCACAGGTGCTTAGTTGCTCTGCAGCACATGGGATCTTCCCAGATCAGGGATCAAACTGGTGTCCCCTGCATTGTCAGGTGGATTCTTTACCACTGAGCCATCAGGGAAGCCCTTTCATATATTCTGGAAGAAAATATGCTATAAATTTTAAAGAATTTCCCATTTACTTATTACACACTTTCTATGTAGTTTTCTTTTTTTTTTTAAATTTTTTTTTAACTTTACAATATTGTGTTGGTTTTGCCATACATCAACATGCATCCACCACGGTGGTACACGTGTTCCCCATCCTGAACCTCTCCCCCATCTCCCTCCCCATACCATCCCTCTGGGTCATTCCAGTGCACCAGCCCCAAGCTTCCTGTATCCTGCATCGAAATAGAAAGCCCAGAGATAAACCCACGCACCTATGGACACCTTATCTTTGACAAAGGAGGCAAGAATATACAATGCAGAAAAGACAATCTCTTTAACAAGTGGTGCTGGGAAAACTAGTCAACCACTTGTAAAAGAATAAAACTAGAACACTTTCTAACACCATACACAAAAATAAACTCAAAATGGATTAAAGATCTAAATGTAAGACCAGAAACTATAAAACTCCTAAAGGAGAACATAGGCAAAACACTCTCCGACATACATCACAGCAGGATCCTCTATGACCCACCTCCCAGAATATTGGAAATAAAAGCAAAAATAAATAAATGGGATCTAATTAAAATTAAAAGCTTCTGCACAACAGAAGGAACTCTAAGCAAGGTGAAAAGACAGCCTTCAGAATGGGAGAAAATAATAGCAAATGAAGCAACTGACAAACAATTTCTGGCTTCTTATAGTGCATTACAGAGAGAATGCACTCTACAATTTCAATTCATTGTAATTTTCTATGGTTTTCATTATAACTCAATATTTCATCATATTTTAAACTATTCTTTTTGAATTCTTAAAATCAACAAAAATATGCTTTACAGCAAAGGGAATATATCAGTTATTTTTGTAGTACTATAAACAGAATATAATATATATAACTATTGAATCACTATGTTATAAACTTGAACTAATATAATATTGTAATTCAGCTATACATCAAAGGAAAATTTCACAATTAAAGAAATGTTCAGTACCCCTATATCTGAATGTAGAAAGCTGTGAAGAATGTCACTCTTAGCCAAACAATGAGAGAAAACTAGAGAAACTACAGAATTCTGATCTTTCTTGAACCCAGCTTTAGTGCTTTCTGTAGGTCAGACATGATACAGTTGTATAATGTCTAAATTATTTTCCTAGTAATTTCATTTCTCATTTTATACTCATTCTCCCATGAACATACTATGGAATTCTTCAGAAGTATTTTGTGTAAGATATGCAATAAATAAAATGAAAAAAAACAGATATACCCATCCACTACTTCTACTATTTTTCCCAGTTTAAGCATAAATTTATAAATGAGACTGATATATAGTAAAGAAATGACAAAGCAAAATTTTCACAAACATTTCACTTTTGTATTTCTCTGGTTTCGAAAATTATTATAAAAAGTCATACAAATGTATCTAATGAATTCTTTTCTAGCAGAGAATCTTTTTATCTTTAAAAAAAAACAGCTTTCATAACCTGTAATTTTATATCCACTAGAGAGAGTCCACAGAGAGCAGCTCAGTCTCCTGTCTTCATTAGTACAGCCAATAGTGGTGAACTGACAGTCTGTGAGCCACAGCCATTGACTCAAAGTGTGTTTGAGTGACTAGTACGGAACAGTTAATAGCCTTTCTATGAAAATCAACCTGGAGATTAAGGCGAATAGAACTGTGATACTCTTCCTGTTCTTTTTGGTTCCTTAGTTATATTTAATCATGGGAATTTAGGGACATGAATACAGAGCAGGTCATGTCTTCAGCCCCTTGCATCAGATTACAGAAAGATTATCAGCAATATAAAACCTAAGATACCTCCTTTTAACCAAAGATAATTGAATGTTAAGGTTCATGTTTAGATTCATATCTTTTCTTTTCCATTGTTTGTTCTACATGGCCCATGAAGATTATTTATTTGAATTTTATTTGTGTCATTTTTCTATAAGTGTATTGATTAATTTTAAAGAATCTGCTGATTTTCTATTACTTTTCTTTTTAAACAGATTTCTAGTTTACTACATTTACTGAGAGAACATTCTCTGGGATTTCAAACCATTGTGATATTATGATTTGCATTAAACCCCACTATTTCATCATGAATGCAAAGTGTTTCATTTGAATATTTGAAATAAGTTGCAAATAACCCTTTTCACTAGGATGTAGAAGCTTGTAAAGGATGTCCCTGTCAGGCTAACAATGAGACTAAACCTTATAAAAACTACAAAATTCAAAAATTTCAGTGCTCATTCTTTGGAGAGACCAAAAACAAAGTATTCTACCTTGGACAGAGCAGCACTTGCTGAAGAGGAAAATGGGGGGCAGGATTTGATACTGGAGAGAGTTTATGAACTATTGCAAGTATGAAAGGGGCCAATATTTCCTCCAGAGCTCTCTATGAGCTCAATAGAAATATGATTTAGGCAAATAAGCCCCCTCATGTAGTTCACAGTTTTTGTTATTGCTTAGTCACTAAGTTGTGTCCAACTCTTTTGTGACCCCGTGGACTGTAGCCCTCCAGGCTCTTCTGCCCATGGGATTTCCCAAGGAAGAATACTGGAGAGCATTGCCATTTCTGTCTCCAGGGGATCTTCTCGACCCAGGGATCAAACTTACATCTCCTGCACTGCAGGCGGATTGTTAAACACTGAGCCACCTAGGAACCCCCATGAAGTTCATTGCTTATTATTATTCTGTCATGTAGAAAATTAAAGTAAAAGGATTTGAAAAAAGAGAGCTTAACACATAACTTGCTGTTAAAATCTACCATGAAATCAAGTGTGTACCTTCCACTCTGTAGCAACTAGAAATTGTTGTACACACTGAAAAAACCCTCAGAAGTCAAAACTCTTTGCAGATGTAGTTGACTTTTCAGAGAAACAAATGTAGAGCAGTTTGAAAAGAGTTGACTTCATAAAATCATTTAATGTCTATCATGCTAATGGTGCTGCTTCAAAATGCCAGTTTTTCTCCCTAGGATACAAAGATGTATTTTTGTATGCTGGCCTCATAGTTCTAGTCCATATATAAGGGAATTCTAAGAGATCTAATACACCATGAACTTGCTATTGTGCTTTTGGGTGTTTTGCATTTTTAAATTCAGGAATGGAATAATAGCATATTGAAACACGTTGCAAAAGCAGCATTTTTGGTCTGCAGAGTGAAGACTGGGAATACAAGGGAGAGTAATATATAAGAAATCTAGAAAGAAAATGAGATAATGGGATTTTCTTGTGTGTGTGTGTGAAGATGGGAAGGGGAAGTGAGTGATTCTGATTATTCGTTTCAGTGGACGATTGTGGGAAGAAGGACACCTTGTGTGCAATTGTGATCTTATGGTGTGGTTTACTGTGAAGACAAAATGAGGGAAGGCCTTCACTGCTTAATCAACAAATGATACGTATCAATGGAGAATAGTGTTGCTAGGAAAAAAATAATCTCATTCAAACTCTTTTCTCAGTTACCTGTGTTATGGAATTCATTTTAATTGTCAATCCAAATACTGCAGAGGAATATCTCAATCAAAATTTTATAGAAAAATATCTATTCCAGATTTTCATCTGCATGATAAAAATGTAATCTTCTAACTGAATGGCTTACTCTAATTTGATCAAATAATCTGTTTCTTTTCTTACCCAGGCTTTACTCTTCTATTTTTGAAAACCACAACTTTGGTGATATAGCCCTCCGGCTCTGAATCAGCCAATCAGAGATGCACACCAGTGAGCCACAGCCACTGGTCTGAAGTACAACTCATTTCTCAGGACCTATCAAGTACATGCCTTCCTAGATGTTCAGCCTTGATAACAGAGAAGTTATCAGGAGTGATTATTTGCCTGCTCTTTCCTTCGTTGCTTGCTTCGTTGTATGTTTCTAGTTGTGGAGACTTTAAAATATCATATTAGTTATCTGAGGCTGATGTACAAGATGCCAGAGATCGATTTATTGAACAGTACGTACTTAATGTCTCACACTTTTGGAGGCCAGAAATTCCAATGAAGATGTCAGCTCGTTAAGTTCCTTCAGAGTGATGTGAAGGAAACATCTTGGCTTGTGGAGACGGCAGTGACCCTTCCCCTCCCCATATCTGTTCACAGTTTCCTCCCTATATGAGAGTCTCTGTGTCCATATTTCCCATTTTTATATGGATGTGTGCTGTGCTTAGTTGATCAGTTGTATCTGACTCTCTGTGATCCCATGGACTGTAGCCCGCCAGGCTCCTCTCTCCATGGAGATTCTCCAGGCAAGTATACTGGAGTGGATTGCCATGCCCTCCTCCAGGGGATCTTCCCAATCCAGGGATCGAATCCAGCTCTCCTGCATTGCAGGTGGATTCTTTATCATCTGAGCCATCAGGGAAGCCCTTTTATATGGGTACAGGTCATTTTGCATTAAAAGGAGCAGCATAATGAACCCAGTCGAACTTGAATCCTCCAGTATAAATCCTATTTTTGTGTGCATGTATCACATATCAGGTTTAGTACATATCATACATACATACATATGTACATAGTACTAAACACATATCAGAGTTTAGTGCATCACCACAGATGTATTAGGGAACAAGAATTCAACCCAGAGAAGACAAGGATTTTGAGTTATAGGTGGACATAGCTGTTGACTTTTCCATTGTATTGAAACCATTTCTTTTTTTTCCACAGATAAATGCCAGTATGATGCTTATTAGGTGGTATAGTTACAATTTTTAATTCTTCAAACACATATAAACATAGAATATTGATGGAAAGTCTTACTTAAACTGACTTTTTGATAAAGCAGGCATCCAAATTCCTGAGCAATCTGTGATAAACTTAAATTTTTTTGTAATTGTGTATCATTTAACAATTGTTGCATTGTAAATTACCTCAGAACTTAGTGAATTAAAGCAGCAATTATTTATGATTTCTCATGTATCTATGGGCCAAGTGAATGTTTCTGCTGATGTGTCTGATATGTGTCAGGTTTTTCTTTTTTTTTTTGTAACTCCCTCTGTTTTTCATGGTCCTTTGTACACTTTATACCACATTGCTTCAAAATGAGTAGTGCATAAGACTCTTCTCTGGGTTTTAAAATGTATGCATGATTATAAGTAATGGTTTGTACATACTCATATAATAATAATGATAAAGAGAACATTGGTAAGCACTTAAGGGAAAATAAGGTCATTCCTCTCATGTAATTTCCTCAACTATCTCAACAGTGAATAATTTTATTCAGTTTTTAAAAGTTTCTGACATTACACTCTCTGTGAAGAGAGAAGACACTATTTCATTTCAGTCCTTATAAATGCATTCTGGTTTGCTTTAAGCACAAATGTTTATTCAGTTATGTTTGATATTCATTTTATACTTGTAAAACAAGTCAAAAATTTCCCTGTTTATTAGGATGTCAAAACCTGAAAAGGAAGTCACTCTCAGCCAAACGACAGGCAAAATATGGACAGCCTACAGAAACCAACACTGTTCTTTAGGTCCCGAGATAAGGGACAGCGTCATCCTGGAGAGAAAAACAGAAGGTCTTAAAAAAAAAATTCAGAAACCCACAAACTCAAGAGAAAGAACTGGGCAAGGCAGGATACTAGAAAGAGCTTAACCACTCAGTGTCGTGCGGCTACAAATGGGGCCTGATCAAGGACGGCTATAAAGGTCTTTTTTTGGGGGTCCAATGTAGAATTCTGATGAGCTACCACCCCTCAAAAACTGTCCTATGAATAATTAGACTTTTAAATAAAGAAACCCCCTGATACAGATCATTTTTATTTTTGTGTATGATGAGATTCTTATGAAAATATTTGATGAATTGATTTGAAAGGAGACCAAGAAGAAGGAACACCAAATCACCTGCAGGTAAGTGTGTCTGTGTGGTACCTCAGGATCATCTTACACACCCGGAACAAAGTTTTCAATGAGAAGAGCTGTTGGTAAAGCCCTGTACATTGTCAAAGACAGCGTCATGGGCCAGTTTGAAAGCACAGCACTTTTAATAAGTCATTTATTTTCTATCATGGTCATTGTCCCTACTTCAAATTCCCAGTACTTTCCCATAGAAAATCTTTTCCAAACTTTAGCTTTCCAAACCAGTTCTTGCAAACTGATTTCATACATATTGTATTCTGTGAGAAGTAATTTAAAGAAACCTACAACACTACAATATATGTAATTGTGCTTGCATGTTGTGTATCTGTAAACTCAGAAATCAACCATGAGCATTACTAAACAATATTCGCTGCTGCTGCTGCTGCTAAGTCGCGTCAGTCGTGTCCGACTCTGTGCGACCCCATAGACGGCAGCCCACCAGGCTCCCCCGTCCCTGGGATTCTCCAGGCAAGAACACTGGAGTGTGTTGCCATTTCCTTCTCCAAAACAATGTTTAAAAAGCACTAAAATTATATTGTGGAGTAAAGACTGGGAGTCCAAGGATGAATAACAGACAGGAAATCTAAGAAAGAGAGGATCAATGGGATTTGATGTTGAAGAGGATTACTGATCTCAGAGGGTGATTAAAGAGAAAGGGCACCTACCTAGTGAGTAATCATGATCTAACAGCATGATTTACTGAAATGATAAACTAAGGGAAAGGAATTTACTGATTTAATAACAAATGGAAAGCAATAATTTGGAGAAAGTAGTTTTACTAGGACAAATATACCCCATTCAAACTTTTTAAACATTACGTGTGTCAGGGAAATCATTTGGAAACAGAACTGAGGACCCAAACACAGCACAGAAATAAAGCAAAATGTTCAAGCAACAATACCTATACAAGGTGAAGTTACTATTCTAACTGGTTCAGATTAAGCTTATTTAGTTTTTTCCCAAGAAAGAGTACATCCTCCTGCTTTTGAAAAATGGAAGCCTTCTTGACTTGCAGCATGGCATAGTGAGGCTGCTCGAAGTGTCCAACAAGAGAAGCCCAAGCAACACTCAGAATTGGCTCAGCCAGTGAAAAGTCTGCACTTCCTGAGGCACAGCCATGGACTCAAAAGTGTCAACAGTTGTCCTGGACTGAAGCAAAAGGAGTCTTCCAGGGACGTGCAGTTTTTGAAATTGAAGTGGAAAAGGGATTTGATTCCTTGCCATTGAAAATTATTAATATAATTGCCCCTGCCTGGATCCTGTTTTCCTTTTCTAGCTATACAAAAGTTGAAGTATTTTTTGTTCTCCAAGGAATCAAGCTGACAAAAATAGAACACACTAGGTTGTCTTGGCAGGAATAAATCACACCCAGCTTTCAAGACATGGGCCAAGGAAATGGGCAGGTCCTGGTTCCTGATCCATTGTTTCCCCCATTTTCCTGTCACACCTGGATGAGAGGAGAATAAGTGTGGGCTAGGAAGAGTAAGTTTGAAAAAACTGTTCATTTATGGTTTCTCCATATTGTAAGGAAGTTTAAAAAGTAGGATCATTGACATACATTAGTGGAACAGGAAAGCATCCCAGGTCCCTGTTAGCAGGTCATGAACCCAGTCCTTGGCATCTGGCATTGTGATAAGGCCAGTCCTGCTTCTCATGGCCTCTGCTGTTAGGCTTCTTCTGAAATCTTAAGAGCTGTCCATAATGTAACTCTCGTGCTTCCAACATCTTCCTACAGAAGGATAGTGGAGAATAACATCAGATCTTGGGTGTTGAAGTTACATACTATTTGGCTTTGGAAAAACATGATACTTATCCAGGCATTTTACATGCACCATTGGCAAGTTGGTTTTAAGGGGGAAATCATGTTCATAAGTTCTGTGCTATTTATAACAGTTGTATTCGCATAGTCAATTGTATTACTACTAGGAACTCAATGACTTTTTCTAGATGGGATATACCCAGAGTAGTGAAGGGCATTACACAGAGTCACATAGCTACTAACTAGATTTGGCTTCAGGAACCTGCATGATTTCTGGAATCTCACTCCAATGTCATATCACCCTTTCATTGATAGAGCATATCTGAGGCACCTAGAAACTATGCTTCTCTGAATTATCCTACTGGACAGAAAAAAGTTTAAAATAAAAGGAAATGCAACCTAGATTTGCTTCTCCTACCACCACCTCTACCTCCAGCATGGGATGCCAGACATTGAGTGTTATTTCTGCTTCACTCACTCCCTAAGTTCTTTCTATGACTGTACACCTACCCCATACACTCTGTGAATATGTAGTACTGTAGGCATGATAGAGGTATGGACTGCAATTGAAGTGTCTGCAGTTTGGAAATTCTTGCAAAAAGAAGACCAAGATGAGTATGGGCAAACTTTGTGACCTCAAGACAGGAAAATCAGATATTGGTACCAGATTCTGGTGAAGCTTCTTTCACCTAGTACACACACAAGACATCATCCATTCTGTCTTCATGTGCATCTGTGTGTCTGTGTGTCTATGTCCAGCTACCCATGAGTAAGGAGAGGGTGTGTAGAATGGCTGGAAATTTCATACTTCCTTGGGGTAAAAGATGTTCCTTGTATCAGAGGGATGGGCCGATGGGCTGAATCACCTCACTAGGGCAATTCAAGTGGGAAACTATTCCAGAGATTACCACTCTGGATCAGGGACCCAGGGACTTTGATATATGGATATGCCCATCATGAGGCAACAAGCAGCACCTCAAGAAATGTGTGTACGTGGCACTGTGTATCAGGTTCAGGAAGGCCCCTTATTCCTTGGCCTTCCAAACACTGATTGGTCCTGTCTTTTTTCCTTGGTCTTGACTCTCGGCATGTAATTTCTTTGACCAATGGAACATGGTGGAAAATGATGTTATAGAAGTTACAGGTATAATCTTTAAGAGGACAGATGCATTCTTCCTTGTTTCTTAAGAGCTCTGAGCTTCCACGTAAGATTTCACCTATCCTGCTGGAGACACCATATGAAAATGCTGCAAGACTCAGTGGAGCAGTACAGGTGCCTTCCTGAGGGTTGCAAGCAGCTCTGTCGAGGCAACGGGCAGGTGAGTGTCAGTTGTCCCAAACCTTGAAGAATACTTTAGAAATTGGCTGAACACTGCAGTTTGATCCTGTTCTGGATTATACTTTAGAGGTTTTACTTCTTATTAGGACACTATATGTGACAGATTGATGAAAAACCTCTGATTCCAAACAGATATATTGGCAAGTACTTGAAAAATTATATAAACATTATACCAAAGTGTTTGTATGAACTGAAAAAGAGACAGATTAATATGTAACTGTAACCTATGTACCAACCCTAGCCCCTTGAGTGAAAACAACTTCAGTGAAAATCTAGCCTTTTTAGTACAAAGAATGGGAGATGACAGGGAAACTGATACCTCTATACCTTCAGTCTGATGGGAGTAATAGGGCTTCTTTGAGAAATTGAAATCACAGTTCTGAGAATTTGCAATCACATCTCTGCCCTCATTTAGTTTTGGAGTTCCAATTGACACTATCAGTATGGTTCAAGGAATTCTGGTGGAAATCCAGATATGGGGCACATGCAAGTCAAATCTTTTCTGGAGGAACCCACCCATAACTGAGGCTTTGAGATGGTTCCCACAGATAAAGCCCTCCCAAAGAAAGTGAAACTCTCTCAGTCATGTCTGACTCTTTGCAACCCCATGGATTATACAGTCTGTGGAATTCTCCAGGCCCAGAATACTGGAGTGGGTAGTCATTCTCTTCTCCAGGGGATCTTCCCAACCTAGGAATCAAACCAGAGTCTCCTACATTGCAGGTGGATTCTTTACCAGCTGAGCTACCAGGGAAGCTCTCCCAAACAAGCTCATAATAACAAACACAAACATGTGTCCTTCCAAAGGATTATTGTCAAATACAAACTGTTGGAAAAATGTTTAACATGCTTAAGCTAACGACAGGATATAAACCATCGAAAGGAAGAGGCAACCAAATAACGCAAAGAATCAAATAAAATTCCTGAAAGTGGAAAATGGAACCCCTGAAGGAAAAGGTTATTATGATTTAAAATAACCAATTAGACATACCTGAAAGTAGAATTATCTACTAAAAACAAGTGAAAGAAATTCTGGAGAATGCTTCCTGGAAAGATAAGAAATAATGGTTAAAGAAAGTTCAACAGACAAAAGGTGTAGACCAAAAACACAAAACATAAAAAAAAATGTAAAAAAAAAAAAAACCAAAAACACAAAACGTACATCTGATAGGAGTCTGTGAAGTAAATACTGGGGAATCAATGATATTATAAAAAGAAACAGCTGGTAATTTTCTAGAATGGATGATATCCTTGATACCTTAGATTCTAGACACACATTTGGAAACATCATACTAAAGCTGCAAAGCAATAAAAACACTGGTAAACAAAATGCACATAATGTAGACTCTTCCAGAAAGAGTTTTCTGACTACCCCCTAGCTGTGATGGATTGCTCTCTGCTGTGCTCCTCAAATAACCTGAACACATCTCTGTCACAACATTTAATATATTATAAATATCTGTTGAAAGCATCTGTTTCCTCACTCTACACACTAACCAGTTTGCAGACCATCACCTTATGCATTTGTGACTCCCAGAAGCTATCAGTGCCTGATATCATAGGTAGTCAGTAAATGTTTGTTGAATAAATGAAAGCAGGCTGACTATAACCCTACCATGAAATTTCCTGACTCTTTCTGAGGACAGCATGACTGAAATACCATTGAGGGAGAACTGAAAATTACTTGAAAGTGGCAATACCAATTTTTCTTGTTCTTTTTTCTCTGTACATATAAGCGGTTACCAATTTTTATCCTGTTGCCCAGAACAATGAAGAAAATAATATTGCGACATGTTCTACAGTTTTCAAGGATGATTTCACACAGATTTGACAGTTTTCTGTCAAATTGCCTTTCTGACAGTTGGCCTTTCCCTGGTTCTAGGAAGCTGGGAGGGGGCACATGATAACACTTCTAATGGATCTCTAAAACCCTTGGAGGACAGTGCTGTTTATGTTGCTAATGAACAACAGATCCATCAGTGGAATGCTGAGTCAACTGCCATGCCTCATGCAGTTCAGGACACAGGTGTGCCAGGATCAGAGCTTAGATCTCAGTGACACAAGTGCCCAGTTTCTTGCTCCTTGTACCCTGAGGCCTACCTAAGTGGGTCCCAGTAGAGGCTACTGTAAAGAGAAGCAGAGAATAGGTAGGATGCTCCTGAGCCTGGCCAGTCGAGCAGGGGAGAGTCTGGGTGTTCCCTGCTCCCTCACTGATGTTAATGCCTGGAAGCCAAGGCAGGAGGAGAGCTGGAACTAGAACTCAAC
Source organism: Bos mutus (assembly GCF_027580195.1). NCBI lineage: Eukaryota > Metazoa > Chordata > Mammalia > Artiodactyla > Bovidae > Bos > Bos mutus. The sequence continues at coordinate 18,639 of NW_027218466.1, forward strand.
CAGGGATGGGCTCTTCCCTGTGTCTGAGTATGTGAGGCCTCTGGAACATCTGGCAGGCCCAATGAGACAGTTCATAAACCCCTAAAGCGCTCACCTATAGAAGACCTGCCTCTATCGGCCGGGCAAGACCTAGCTGAGCAGTCCCACCACTCTGATTCCCTCAGGTCAAGGGCTGGAAGTGTGGGCATTGTGTTTTTCCAAGGACTACCAGCCTTCTCGCCTGTGAGGTCATTATCATGGGTACTCAGGCCAGTGTCAAGGCATAGAAATTTGGAGTCCACCGAATGAAATGTCAAATCCCCTCTGCTCTCTTCATCACTTCACCTGATGCAAGAGCGCAGCAGAGGTTAACTCCACCCCTAATCATACACTGCAGGCTTGATAAACTGTCTTTGTTTTTACCAAAGACCTATTGGAAGGAAATGCCCTGCCTTGACTGCAAGTGATTGTGACCCTTTTCAGGCTAATAATCCTCTTCAATGGACATTTGTTTAACCACTGTTTGTTTAACACTTTCTCTTGATAATGTCCAGTGGATAGGTTCTCCACACCTGATTTTTGGAATCTTGGGACCACCATGGAATTCCCTGGGATTTACCTTGACTCATCAACCCATCTCTCTTTTCCTGCCCAATGGCAATGTATCCTCTTCACTAAACTTAGGGACCCACTGAATCCAAATACCTTTATTAACTAAAGATTATTTGTCAAGCAGCCTCCCTCTACAAAGTCCAAGAAAGGATGCAGGTGTCCCTCCTCTGGTGTCCACTTCTCTCTGTCCTCCCACCAATCCTTCAAGACTATTCATTGTTCTTTTAATCTCACATTGAAGGAAAACTCAGACTTGATTTCTGGCCAGGACACTTACTTAGGGGGTGAGCTTGGGTGGTACTTAACTCAATGTCTCAGAGCCTCAGTCTTCTTGACAGGGAGAATTTAATTTGCTTGTCCTAAGAGGAAAATATAAGGACAGAAGGTGAGTAATAGACAGATGTGCATAATATATGCAGCAGAGTGCCTGCTACATAGAATCTTAAAGTGCTCAAATAAAAAATGTTTTCTATGGTGATTTGTGTGGAGCTGGCTCCTGAAGAGTAAAGAGGGTTAAAATGTGACCCAGAACTCTGTGACATTACAAATGAATGGAAAGCTGTGTGGTTGCCTATAGAAGGCTGTACCTGATCACAACCACAATGCATGTCATGGAGGTTCAGAGAATGGGAAGAGAAACAGCCTGAGAACTCACCGTGGGCCTGTACCAGACACTGCACTTGTCATGCTACATCTACACTCTCATTCAGTCCTAATCACAGCCCCTCTGTAGGGGCATTGTCAATAGTATGCCCTTTTTACACGTGATGATGAAGAAGCTGAAGGAGAGAGAATTCACAGTAGGCTGGAATCGTCAAGTCATCTTTACAGAGGAAGCATGATTTGAGCCAAGACTGGGAAGATGAATAAGATTAGGAAGGAAGAGGAAGAGGGGCTGAGTTTCACCGGAATGAAGAAGAACAGCTGGCTCTCAGAGCCCTGAGTTGACAATGCCCCAAACCACTGAGGTAATGTGGCAGTTTCCATCTGCTCCCTAGCAACTTCCCATCACACCTCAGACCTGCCTTATCTCCTCAACTTCACTAGAGTGAGGCTCTGAAGTGAAAACTCATCCACCCTTATCTCACTGTCAGCCCTAAGCAAACAGACGGGGCCAAAGCAGCCAGGAGAGCATATCCATCCAGCCATCTGGCATCAAGTCTCATTCCCCACCCCTCTGATTGCCTGAGAGCATGAACATTAGGACTGATAATAAGTCTAGCCTCCATACACTGGGCACTTCATCTTCCTTATCTCACTGAGTCCTCACGACAATCTCGTAGACCCTCTTCCACAGAGGAGGAAACAGGTTCAGAGAGGTCAAGTCACGTATTCAAAGCACCACATCTAGGAAGAAGGACAGCTGGAGTTTCAATCCAGGTCTAATCTGACTCCAAAACCTCTGTCCTTAGTCACTCTTGCTGCCGATTATCGTCTCACTGCTCAAAGTAGTTACAGGACCCAAGCAAACTCTGTCACCCTGTTGTGTGTCCATTCCTTGTTAATGCCACTGTGCAGCACTATTTGTCTCTAGAGATCAAAGGCACCACAATTCTGAGGAGAACAAAACTTGGAAGCATGAGGCATTCTCATTTTCCTACTCACCCATTGTGCTCAGTTCTTTTCCCCTTAAAGTG
>NW_027218467.1:0-21874 GCF_027580195.1 Bos mutus
GTGGCAGGGAGGCGATAAGTCGCAGCATTGGCGCTCGCCAAACACCTCATCACTTGAGCTGCTTGGACCTGGGAAGAGCACAAAACTCACGCCCAACTGAGTCTGCGCCTCTGAGGACTACCCCAGTGCCTGAACCTGGCGGCTTGGACCTGGGAGGTACATGCAACCCAGGGCCAGCCTCGGATTTTTCCCGGCAGAACAACCTAGAGCCCTAGCAGTGTGGGCAGGAGGCTACACGCGCCGTGGCGGGGCAGACCCAGTGTGGCTGAGGCACTGCGGCGCACGCCAGTGTTATTTGTTTGCAGCATCCTCCCTCCCTCCCCACACAGCGACTGAACAAAGAGAAGAAATACAGCTCCACCCATCAGAACACCGACACAAGCTTCCCTAACCAGGAAACCTTGACAAGCCACCTGTACAAACCCACACACAGCGAGGAAAAGCCACAATAAAGAGAACTCCACAAACTGCCAGAATACAGAAAGGACACCCCAAACTCAGCAATTTAAACAAGATGAAGAGACAGAGGAATAGCCAGCAGATAAAGGAACAGGATAAATGCCCACCAAACCAAACAAAAGAGGAAGAGATAGGGAATCTACCTGATAAAGAATTTCGAATAATGATAGTGAAATTGATCCAAAATCTTGAAATTAAAATGGAATCACAGATAAATAGCTTGGAGACAAGGATTGAGAAGATGCAAGAAAGGTTTAACAAGGACCTAGAAGAAATAAAAAGAGTCAATATATAATGAATAATGCAATAAATGAAATTAAAAACACTCTGGAGGCAACAAATAGTAGAATAACAGAGGCAGAAGATAGGATTAGTGAATTAGAAGATAGAATGGTAGAAATAAATGAATCAGAGAGAATAAAGAAAAACGAATTAAAAGAAATGAGGACAATCTCAGAGACCTCCAGGACAATATTAAACGCTACAACATTGAATCATAGGGGTTCCAGAAGAAGAAGACAAAAGAAAGACCATGAGAAAATACTTGAGGAGATAATAGTTGAAAACTTCCTAAACTGGGAAGGAAATAATCACCTAAGTCCAAGAAACCCAGAGAATCCCAAACAGGATAAACCCAAGGCGAAACACCCCAAGACACATATTAATCAAATTAACAAAGATCAAACACAAAGAACAAATATTAAAAGCAGCAAGGGAAAAACAACAAATAACACACAAGGGAAAAACAACAAATAACACACAAGGGAATTCCCATAAGGATAACAGCTGATCTTTCAATAGAAACTCTTCAAGCCAGGAGGGAATGGCAAGACATACTTAAAATGATGAAAGAAAATAACCTATAGCCCAGATTATTGTACCCAGAAAGGATTTCATTCAAGTATGAAGGAGAAATCAAAAGCTTCTCAGACAAGCAAAAGCTGAGAGAATTCTGCACCACCAAACCAGCTCTCCAACAAATACTAAAGGATGTTCTCTAGACAGGAAACACAAAAATGGTGTATAAATTCAAACCCCAAACAATAAAGTAAATGGCAACGGGATCATAAATATCAGTAATTACCTTAAACATAAATGGGTTGAATGCCCCAACCAAAAAACAAAGACTGGCTGAATGGATACAAAAACAAGACCCCTACATATGTTGTCTACAGGAGACCCACCTCAAAACAGGGGACACATACAGACTGAAAGTGAAGGGCTGGAAAAAGATTTTCCATGCAAATAGGGACCAAAAGAAAGCAGGAGTAGCAATACTCATATCAGATAAAATAGGCTTTAAAACAAAGGCTGTGAAAAGAGACAAAGAAGGTCACTACATAATGATCAAAGGATCAATCCAAGAAGAAGATATAACAATTATAAATATATATGCACCCAACATGGGAGCACCGCAGTATGTAAGACAAATGCTAACAAGTATGAAAGGAGAAATTAACAAAAACACAATAATAGTGGGAGACTTTAATACCCCACTCACACCTATGGATAGATCAACTAAACAGAAAATTAACAAGGAAACACAAACTTTAAACGATACAATAGACCAGTTAGACCTAATTGATATCTATAGGACATTTCATCCAAAAACAATGAATTTCAACTTTTTCTCAAGCGCACATGGAACCTTCTCCAGGATAGATCACATCCTGGGCCATAAAGCTAGCCTTGGTAAATTCAAAAAAATAGAAATCATTCCAAGCATCTTTTCTGACCACAATGCAGTAAGATTAGATCTCAATTACAGGAAAAACTATTAAAAATTCCAACATATGGAGGATGAACAACACCCTGCTGAATAACCAACAAATCACAGAAGAAATCAAAAGAAATCAAAATTTGCATAGAAACGAATGAAAATGAAAACACAACAACCCAAAACCTGTGGGACACAGTAAAAGCAGTCCTAAGGGGAAAGTTCATAGCAATACAGGCACACCTCAAGAAACAAGAAAAAGTCAAATAAATAACCTAACTCTACACCTAAAGCAACTAGAAAAGGAAGAAATGAAGAACCCCAGGGTTAGTAGAAGGAAAGAAATCTTAAAAATTAGAGCAGAAATAAATGCAAAAGAAACAAGAGACCATAGCAAAAATCAACAAAGCCAAAAGCTGGTTCTTTGAAAGGATAAATAAAATTGATAAACCATTAGCCAGACTCATCAGGAAACAAAGGGAGAAAAATCAAATCAATAAAATTAGAAATGAAAATGGAGAGATCAAAACAGACAACACAGAAATACAAAGGATCATAAGAGACTATTATCAACAATTATATGCCAATAAAATGGACGAGGAAGAAATGGACAAATTCTTAGAAAAGTACAACTTTCCAAAACTCGACCAGGAAGAAATAGAAAACCTTAACAGACCCATCACAAGCACGGAAATTGAAACTGTAATCAAAAATCTTCCAGCAAGCAAAAGCCCAGGTCCAGACGGCTTCACAGCTGAATTCTACCAAAAATTTAGAGAAGAGCTAACACCTATCCTGCTCAAACTCTTCCAGAAAATTGCAGAGGAAGGTAAACTTCCAAATTCATTCTATGAGGCCACCATCACCCTAATACCAAAACCTGACAAAGATCCCACAAAAAAAGAAAACTATAGGCCAATATCACTGATGAACATAGATGCAAAAATCCTAAACAAAATTCTAGCAATCAGAATCCAACAACATGTTAAAAAGATCATACACCATGACCAAGTGGGCTTTATCCCAGGGATGCAAGGATTCTTCAATATCCGCAAATCAATCAATGTAATACACCACATTAACAAATTGAAAAACAAAAACCATATGATTATCTCAAAAGATGCAGAGAAAGCCTTTGACAAAATTCAACACCCATTTATGATAAAATCTCTCCAGAAAGCAGGAATAGAAGGAACATACCTCAACATAATAAAAGCTATATATGACAAACCCACAGCAAACATTATCCTCAATGGTGAAAAATTGAAAGCATTTCCTCTAAAGTCAGGAACAAGACAAGGGTGCCCACTTTCACCATTACTATTCAACATAGTTTTGGAAGTTTTGGCCACAGCAATCAGAGCAGAAAAAGAAATAAAAGGAATCCAAGTTGGAAAAGAAGAAGTAAAACTCTCACTATTTGCAGATGACATGATCCTCTACATAGAAAACCCTAAAGACTCCACCAGAAAATTACTAGAACTAATCAATGATTATAGTAAAGTTGCAGGGGTATAAAATCAACACACAGAAATCCCTTGCATTCCTATACACTAATAATGAGAAAACAGAAAGAGAAATTAAGGAAACAATTCCATTCACCATTGTAACGAAAAGAATAAAATACTTAGGAATATATCTACCTAAAGAAACTAAAGACCTATATATAGAAAAAACTATAAAACACTGGTGAAAGAAATCAAAGAGGACACTAATAGATGGAGAAATATACCATGTTCATGGATTGGAAGAATCAATATAGTGAAAATGAGTATACTACCCAAAGCAATTTATAGATTTAATGCAATCCCTATCAAGCTACCAACAGTATTCTTCACAGAGCTAGAACAAATAATTTCACAATTTGTATGGAAATACAAAAAACCTCGAATAGCCAAAGCGATCTTGAGAAGAAAAATGGAACTGGAGGAATCAACCTACCTGACTTCAGGCTCTACTACAAAGCCACAGTTATCAAGACAGTATGGTACTGGCACAAAGACAGAAATATAGATCAATGGAACAAAATAGAAAGCCCAGAGATAAATCCACGCACATATGGACACCTTATGTTTGACAAAGGAGGCAAGAATATACAATGGATTAAAGACAATCTCTTTAACAAGTGGTGCTGGGAAATCTGGTCAACCACTTGTAAAAAGAATGAAACTAGAACACTTTCTAACACCATATACAAAAATAAACTCAAAATGGATTAAAGATCTCAATGTAAGACCAGAAACTATAAAACTCCTAGAGGAGAACATAGGCAAAACACTCTCTGACATACATCACAGCAGGATCTCTATGACCCACCTCCAAGAATATTGGAAATAAAAGCAAAAAATAAACAAATGGGACCTAATTAAACTTAAAAGCTTCTGCACATCAAAGGAAACTATTAGCAAGGTAAAAAAGACAGCCTTCAGAATGGGAGAAAATAATAGCAAATGAAGCAACCGACAAACAACTAATCTCAAAAATATACAAGCAACTCCTCCAGCTCAACTCCAGAAAAATAAATGACCCAATCAAAAAATGGGCCAAAGAACTAAATAGACATTTCTCCAAAGAAGACATACAGATGGCTAACAAACACATGAAAAGATGCTCAACATCACTCATTATCAGAGAAATGCAAATCAAAACCACTATGAGATACCATTTCACACCAGTCAGAATGGCTGCGATCCAAAAGTCTACAAATAATAAATGCTGGAGAGGGTGTGGAGAAAAGGGAACCCTCTTACACTGTTGGTGGGAATGCAAACTAGTATAGCCACTATGGAGAACAGTGTGGAGATTCCTTAAACAACTGGAAATAGAACTGCCTTATGATCCAGCAATCCCACTGCTGGGCATACACACTAAGGAAATCAGAAGGGAAAGAGACACGTGTACCCCAATGTTCATCGCAGCACTGTTTATAATAGCCAGGACATGGAAGCAACCTAGATGTCCATCAGCAGATGAATGGATAAGAAAGCTGTGGTACATATACACAATGGAGTATTACTCAGCCATTAAAAAGAATACATTTGAATCAGTTCTAATGAAGTGGATGAAACTGGAGCCTATTATACAGAGTGAAGTAAGCCAGAAGGACAAACACCAATACAGTATACTAACACATATATACGGAATTTAGAAAGATGGTTACGATAACCCTGTATACGAGACAGCAAAAGAGACACTGATGTATAGAACAGGCTTATGGACTCTGTGGGAGAGGGAGAGGGTGGCAAGATTTGGGAGAATGGCATTGAAACATGTGAAATGTCATGTATGAAACGAGATGCCAGTCCAGGTTCAATGCACGATGCTGGATGCTTGGGACTGGTGCACTGGGATGACCCAGAGAGATGGTATCGGGAGGGAGGATGGAGGAAGGTTCAGGATGGATTTTCTTTTAAAAATAAAAAAAATAAATAAAATAAAATATTTGATACAAAAAAAAAAAAAAAAAAGCCAGAGAGCACCAGAAAAACATCTACTCCTTTTTGACTATGCCAAAGACTTGTTTGTGTAGATCACAACAAAACATTTTAAATTCTTCTAAACATGGGACTACTAGAGTATGTTATATGCCTCCTGATAAATCTGTATGCATCTCAAGAAGCAACAGTCAGAAAAGGAAATGGAACAACAGACAGGTTCTGAGTTGGGAAAGGAATATTTCAAGGCTGTACTGTCAACCTCTTTATTGAACTTACATGAAGAGTTCATCACACAAAATGCCAGACTGAATGCAACAGGGTTTGGAATCAACTTTGCTGGGAGAAATATCAATAACATCAGATATGCAGATGACACGATTCATGTGGCAGAACATGGAAAGAACTACGGAGTCTCTTGAGGAAAGTAAAAGAGGAGAGTGATTAAGGTGACTTAAAACTCAACATTCAAAATGAGATTCATGGCATCTGGTCCCATCACTTTGTGACATAAAGATGGGAAACCAATGGAAACAGTGAGAAACTATTTGGCGGGAGCAGGTTCCAAAATCACTGAAGATGGAGACTCTGTTCAGGAAATTAAAATATGCTTTCTCCTTAGAAGAAAAGTTACAACCAGGCTAGACATCACATTATAAAGCAGACAAAGGTCAGTCTAGTCAAAGCTATGTAAAGAGATGAGAATTGGACCTAAAGAATCTTGACCTCCAAGGAATCGATGCTATTGATATGTGGTGTTAGAGAAAACACTTGAGAGTCCCTTGGACTGCAAGGAAATGAAAGGAGTCAATTCTAAAGGAAATCAGTTCAGAATATTGATTGGAAGGGCTGATGCTGGAACTGGATCCTGGATATTTTGGCCACCTGAAATGAAAGGCTGACTCATTGGGGAAGAACCTGATGCTGAGAAAGATTGAAGGCTGGAGGAGAGGGTGACGACAGAAGATGAAGTGCATGGTGGCATCAGGGAATCAGTGGTTATGGGTTTGAGCAGGCTCTATGAGTTGGTGATTGACAGGGAAGCCTGTCATGCTGCAATCCATGGGATCAGGAAGAGTCGGACTTAATGATACTCACCAAACTTACTTAGGTTCTCAGCGAAATGAAAATGGTAAAGAACTCTCTTACCCATCAATTGATAATCCTCACAGATTCCTAATGCCCCCTAAGATTTTTAACTGTTTCTTCAGAGATTCAGCAAGGATGGCCATTCTTTCCATTATATGGGTAAATATCCCCTAGGAAATAATGGAAGGGGCATAATTTACAGAAAGTTGTAGAAGAAAGTACACACATCAGCAAGTCAGCATGACCTTGTCAAAAACATATAGTATGATCCTTTAATCCTTCACACTGATTTCCTTCTGAAACCTGATGATAGGACCTCACCAATCCTGAGGAATGGTCATTGCAAAGGGATGTTATCTAGAACAATTTCTGCCTATTACTTTAGTGATGACACAAAGCAGGCACATTATGGTAATCATGCCTCCGTTAACCTCCCCTAACCAAGACAATAGGCTGCACTAGCCATTGGGGAGCTTACAGGATCACAAGGTCTCCCGTAAATGGTTGGAGCCACCTGGGCCTTTCCCACAGAGGGTTTGCAGGTATGATGAGGTCACCTTTCCATGGCAAAAATTCTTATCTATGGCCACCAGTCTTACTGCCAGTCCTCTGGATTTGTGAGAACCCCACAAGACCAACTCTAGCTTGCAAAGTATACATCTGCTTAAAAAACAAACAAAAGGATAAAATCCAGTCCAAACTGAAGTGCCTAAGGATAATCAAATGGTCCTCAGCTCTATGAAGGGCCATTAGGGCCACAAAAGCATGGATCCAGGCAAATTCATTGTTAACACCTGCAGCCCTTCAAAGGACGTGTCCTGGTAATGGATAAAGATTGTAGATTGTAAGTCCTCTACCAATTTGAGAAATTGTGTCAACAAGACGTCTGAACCTCCCATCTTAGCTAAGCCTAAAAGACGGAATATGTGCATATCAGGCCCAAGGCACATTCAACTGGGAATATTTGGAGGTAACAGTACCAGATATAGGACACTACAGAGAAGGTGTACACAAAAATGAAATAAAAAAAAAAAAGCCTTTTGTGCCAGTTTCAGACTGAAAATGTGCATTTCCCAGATGACCAAGTGAACAGGATTCAAGTCAGTAATAACACTCAACGTAGCCACATGTCAATGCAGATTCCCACTAGGTAACTTCAGAAGCTTCTGTGCAGGCCTGTCTTCAGCCTCTGCTTTCCATTCATAAATTGTGTTCATTCAATCAGCAGACAGTATGAAATATAGGCAATGGGTAGGCACTCAAGGAAGATGATGAAGACTGTAAGAACAAAGTATCTTTCCAGGGCAAGGGACAGACAACACCACAGGTTGGTGATAAGATGGAGGAAGTTGGAGAGGAGAATCAAGGACAGATTTCAGATCTAGCTTCTGGACATTTAGGGTGATGGCAGCTGCCCCAGACCTGGCTGCAGGCCTTGCAGAGATATTTCCAAATGTAATAAATTAATGTGGTCTCTGTCCTCTATGAGCTTTTACAACCTTAAAGCCTCAGCCTATGATACTATACCAAGTATAGAGTCATAGCTTAGAAATTCAAGAGATATTAATTTAGGAAGGGTGTGTGAGACTTGAAGGAGATGTGTTCTATCAGACATGTTCTAACATTTAGCATAATTAACTGGGCTTGAGTCAGGACTTACTTATATGCATGTAGACTGCTATCTTCGGAAAATGCCCATTATTAGATCATATAACCTGATATCTGGGATTTCACTTTCTTGGTGAGTACTTCTCCACTTATGAAAAAGGAAGATAGCACTAGTTTAGAAGGTACATCTTTGTATTAGGACTTTTCTATCAATTTCCCAACTCTACCAATTGCTCTAGGTAACTTCCTGACAGTAGGAAATATGGACAACTATATAGTATCTCCTCCTGCCATACTAGAGGCACTATAGTAAGTGTAAAGACAGATAACACACAAAAGTACATTTACAGCTCATGATTCTTTGCTAATTTTCTTTTCAGTTGATGTATCTATAGGTGTGAGTGGGGTATTAAAGTCCCCCATTATAATTGTGGTACTGTTAATTCCCCCTTTCCTACTTCCTTGCATTTGCCTTGCATCTTGAGGTGCTCCTAAATGGCACAATGGACTAGTTACACCTAATTGTTATATATAGGCATTACACTCATTAGTAATGGAATCATGTTTTTTTCCAGTGCAATCCTGAGCCCACATCTTGGTCCCTGCACAAAAGCAGGCTGTATCCTTCCCATGTTCACGCCCTGAGAAACATTCCTGAGCCCACATCTCTGTCACTGCACTGAACTAGGCTGGGTCCAGCACTTGCTCAAACCCCTGGAAAATACTCATGAGTCCACATCTCGGTCACTGCACTGAACCAGTCTAGGTTCTGCCCTAGTTAGTCCCCTGACACATACCTCTGAACCAACATCTCAGGCCCTGCCCTGAAGCAGGCTGGTCCTTCCCATGTTCAAGCCCCGACAAACCCTCCTGATCCAAACTCTTGGTCACTGCACTGAACTAGGCTCAGTCCTACACTTGTTCATGACCCCGGCAAACACTGCTGCGCCCAAATCTCCTGCCCTGCACATGATCCAGTCTGTGTCTTGCCCTTGTTAGATTCCCCCAACACATACACCTGAGCCCACATCTCAGTCCCCGCACTGAAGCAGGCTGAGTCCTGCCTTTGTTCAAGCCTCCGGCAAACAACCGTGAGCCCACAACTCGCTCCCTGCCCCTGAAATTAGGTCTGTCTTGCTCTTGTTCAATCCCCCAGAAAACACTCCTGATCCCACATCTCACTCCCTGCCCTGAACCCGCCAGGGTCCTGCCCTTGTTCAAGACCCCGACAAATACTCCTGAACCGACATCTTGGTTCATGCACTGAACCATTCTAGGTCATGCCCTTGTTAGATCCACCAACACATACTGCTGAGCGCACATCTCAGTCCCTGCACTAAACTAGGCTGGGTCCTGCCCTTGTTTAAGACCCCAACAAACACTCCTGTATCCATATCACATCCCCGGCCCTGAACCAGTCTAGGTCATGCCCTTGTTAGATCCCCCAACACATACTCCTGAACCCACATCTCGGTCCCTGCACAAAAGCAGTCTGGGTCCTGCCCTTGTTGAAGACCCTGACAAACACTCCTGAGCCTGCATCTCAGTCCCTGCACTGAACTAGGCTGGGTCCTTCCCTTGTTCAAACCCCCGACAAACATTCCAGAGCCAACATCTCTGTCCATGCACTGAACCAGGATGGTTCCTGCTTTTGTTCAAGCCCCCGGCAAACAATCCTGAGCCGACACCTAGCTCCCTGCCCCTGAACTAAGGTGTGTCCTCCCCTTGTTCAACTCCCTGCCCCCCAGGAAACACCCCTGATCCCACATCTCACTCCCTGTACTGAAGCCACCTGGGTCCTACCCTTGTTCAAAACCCTGACAAATACTCTGGAACCCACATGTCAGTCCCTGAACTGAAGCAGATGAGTCCTTGCCCATGTTCAAGCCACAACAAATACTCCTGAGCCCACATATCACTCACTACAATGAACTAGGCTGGGTCCTACACTTGTTCAAGACCCTGACAAACACTCCTGAGCCTGCATCTCAGTCCCTGCACTGAACTAGGCTGGGTCCTTCCCTTGTTCAAACCCCCGACAGACATTCCAGAGCCAACATCTCTGTCCATGCACTGAACCAGGATGGTTCCTGCTTTTGTTCAAGCCCCCAGCAAACAATCCTGAGCCGACACCAGCTCCCTGACCCTGAACTAAGGTGTGTCCTCCCCTTGTTCAACTCCCTGCCCCCCAGGAAACACCCCTGATCCCACATCTCACTCCCTGCACTGAAGCCACCTGGGTCCTACCCTTGTTCAAAACCCTGACAAATACTCTGGAACCCACATGTCAGTCCCTGAACTGAAGCAGATGAGTCCTTGCCCATGTTCAAGCCACAACAAATACTTCTGAGCCCACATATCACTCACTACAATGAACTAGGCTGGGTCCTACACTTGTTCAAGACCCTGACAAACACTCCTGAGCCCACATCTCGGTCACTGCACTGAACGAATCTGCTGCTACCACTGCTAAGTCTCTTCAGTTGTGTCCGACTCTGTGTGACCCCATACATGGCAGCCCACCAGGCTCCCCCATCCCTGGGATTCTCAAGACAAGAACACTAGAGTGGGTTGCCATTTCCTTTTCCAATGCATGAGAGTGAAAAATGAAAGTGAAGTCCGTCAGTCGTGTCCAACTCTTAGTGACCCTGTGGACTGTAGCCCACCAGGCTCCTCCATCCAGGGATTTTCCACTGGAGTGGGGTGCCATTGACTTCTCCGACTGAACGAGTCTAGGTCCTGCCATTGTTCGATCCCCCAATACATACTCCTGAGCCCACATCTGGGTCTCAGCACTGAACTAGGCTGGGTCCTGACCTTGTTCAAACCCCCAACAAACACTCCTGAGCGTGCATCACGGTCCATGCACTGGGTCCTGCCCATGTTCAAATCCCCGACAAAAACTCCTGAGCCAACATCTCCATCTCTGCACTGAATCAGGATGGTTTCTGCCTCTGTTCAAGCCCTGACAAACAATCCTGAGCCAACAACTCGCTCCCTGCCCCTGAACTAAGGTGAGTCCTCCCCTTGTTCAAACCCCCAGAAACACTACTGAGCCCTCATCTCACGCACTGCACTGAACCAGGCTGGGTCCAGACCTTGTCAAAACCCCCGGCAAAAACTCCTAAGCCCACATCTCAGTCCCTGCACTAAAATAGGCTGGGTCAAGCCCTTGTTCAAACCCCCGACAAACACTCTTGAGCCTGCATCACCGTCCCTGCACTGAACTAGGCTGTGTCCTGCACTTGTTCAAGACTCTGACAAACACTCCTGAGCCAACATCTTGGTTCCTGCACTGAACCAGGATAGTTCCAGCATTTGTTCAAGCCCCGGCAAACAATCCTGAGCTGACAACTCTCTCCCTGCCACTGAAGTAAGGTGTGTCCTCCCCTTGACCAATACCCCAGGCAACACTACGATCCCATATCTCACTCACTGCACTGAAGTTCGCTGGTCCCTGCCCTCATGCAAATCCCTGACAAACACTCCTGAGCCAACATCTCCATCCCTGCACTGAACTAGAATGGTTTCTACTTTGTTCAAGCCCCCAGAAAACCATCCTGAGCTGACAACTCGCTGCCTGCCCCTGAACTAAGGTGTGTCCTCCCCTTTTTCAATCCCCCTGGAAACACTCCTGTACCCGCATCTCACGCCCTGCCTTGAAGCCGCCTGGTTCCTGCCCTTATTCAAGACTTTGATAAATGCTCCTGAAACCACATTTTGGTCCCTGCAATGAAGCAGGTGGGTCCTGCCCACGTTGAAGGTCTAACAAACACTTCTGAGCCCATATCTCGCTCTCTACACTGAACTGGGCTGAGTCCTACACTTGTTCAGATTAGATCAGTCGCTCAGTCGTGTCCGGCTCTTTGCGAACCCATGAATCTCAGTATGCCAGGCCTCCCTGTCGAACACCAACACCCGGAGTTCACTGAGACTCACGTCCATCCAGTCAGTGATTCCATCCAGCCATCTCATCTTCTGTGGTCCCCTTCTCCTCCTGCTCCAATCCCTCCAAGCATCAGAGTCTTTTTCAATGAGTCAACTCTTCGCATGAGGTGGCCAAAGGACTGGAATTTCAGCTTTAGCATCATTCTTCCAAAGAAATTCCAGGGCTGATTTCCTTCAGAATGGACTGGTTGGATCTCCTTGCAGTCCAAGGGACTCTCAAGAGTCTTCTCCAACACCACAGTTCAAAAGCATCAATTCTTTGACGCTCAGGCTTCTTCACAGTCCAACTCTCACATCCATACATGACTACAGGAAAAACCATAGCCTTGACTAGACGAACTTTTGTTGGCAATATAATGTCTCCGTTTTTGAATATGCTATTTAGGTTGGTCATAACTTTCCTTCCAAGGAGTAAGCGTCTTTTAATATCGTGGCTGCAGTCACCATCTGCAGTGATTTGGAGCCCAGAAAAATAACGTTTGCCTCTGTTTCCACTGTTTCTTCATCTATTTCCCATGAAGTGATGGGGCTGGAGGCCATGATCTTCGTTTTCTGAATGTTGAGCTTTAAGCCAACTTTTTCACTCTCCACTTTTACTTTCATCAAGAGTCTTTTCAGTTTCTCTTCACTTTCTGCCACAAGGCTGGTGCCACCTGCATATCTGAGGTTATTAATATTTCTCCTGGCAATCTTGATTCCAGCTTGTGTTTCTTCCAGTCCAGCGTTTCTCATGATGTTCTCTGCATGTAAGTTAAATAAACAGTGTGACAATATACAGCCTTCGCATATTCCTTTTCCTATTTGGAACCAGTCTGTTGTTCCATGTGCAGTTCTAACTGTTGCTTCCTGACCTGCATACACATTTCTCAAGAGGCAGATCAGGTGGTCTGGTATTCCCATCTCTTTCAGAATTTTCCACAGTTTATTGTGATCCACACACTTGTTCAAGACCCTGACAAACACTCCTGTGCCAATATCTTGTTCCCTGCACTGAACTAGGCTGGGTTCAGCACTTTCTGAAGTCCCCTGCAAATACTCCTGAGCCAACATCCTGGTCCCTGCACTGAAGCAGACGGGGTCCTGCCCTTTTTGAAACCCCTGACAAACACTCCTGAGCCCACACATCAGAAACTGCACTGAACCAGGCCAGAAACTACACATGTTCAAGCCCCCAACCAACTGTTCTGGGCCTGCATCTGACTCAAAGGCTGGTTTCTGGTCTTATTTAAGCCCGCAGCAAGCAATCCTGAGCCCACAAATCGCTCCCTGTCCCTGGTCTAAGGTGTGTGCTCCCCTTGTTCAATCCCCCAGGAAACACTACTGAGCCTGCATCTCACTCACTGCCCTGAACAAGGGTGGGTCCCGCCAAAGTTCAAGCCATGACAAATACTGTTGTGCCAACATCCCAGTCTCTGCACCAAACCAGCTGTTTCCTGCCCATATCAACCATGGCAAACACTCCTAAGACCACATCTTGGTTCCTGCACTGATAGCGGCTGAGATTCTGGCCATATTCAAGCCCAGACAAACACTCCTGACCCCATTTCTCGCCCCTGAACTGAACTAGGCTGGGTCCTACACATGTTCAAGACCCTGACAAACACTCCTTGGCCTTCATCTGACTCTCAGGCTGATCTCCTTCACTACACTGAACTAGGCTGGGTCCAGCACTTGCTGAAACCCGTGGGAAACACTCCTGAGCCCATATCTGGGTCCCTTCTCTGAACCAGGCCAGGTCCTGCCCTTGTTCAAGCACTCAAAAAACACTCCTGAGCCCACATCTCGATCCCTGCACTGATCGCGGCTGGATCCACCCCTTGTTCATCCCAACAGACACTCCTGAGGCCACATCTCAGTCGCTCCAATGAACCAGGCTGGGTCCTGCCTTTGTTCAAGCCCCCAACAAACACTCCTGAGCCCACATCTCAGTCCTTGCACTGAATCAGGTGGGTACTGCCCATGTTCAAGCTCTTTGTAGAATGCATATATCATATATCAGGACTATAGGATGGCTGGCTTAGCTTGGTCCTCTTGCTGCTTCAGGTCCCACAGGCTTGTGTGATAGGGCAGGCTGGGATGTGTTCTCACATGGAGAACAGTACCACTTTGAAAGGGCCTCAATAGGGTAAATGGCAGACGTGCATGTCTCCGACACCGGTGAGTCATGGAACTTAAGGGGAACTGTCTTTAGAGTCTCCCTGGCAGGCATTGAACAAGGTTCAGGAGTTCCCTCATGCCAGCAGAGCGGGCCCCATTTCTCCCTCTGTGCAAAGTGTGGCCAAGCCACCTCAGGCCTGTGCAGTGTTCACATCTGTCCAGCGAGGAGGGAGGGTCATAATTCAATTCTGCAGTTCAGCAGTGACCGCCCACTGTTGGCTCTCAAGGTTGAAAGCACTCTCGAACGTGTGGACTAAAACCGTCTAATCTCCCATTGCTGCAACTCAGTCAGGACCAGAAGGGCTTGCAAAGGATAAGCGTCTTTTTTGAGAGCTGCTGTCCAGAGAGTGGCAGACGGCGGCAACACTACTTAGAGAGACAGAGACACACAGACATCAGCGCCTGGTACACACACAGAAGGATTGTCCAAAACAGTGCTATGCGGAAGCAAAGATAGAGAGACAAAGAGCGAGCTCTGCACCCTAAACCTCTGGTCTCCCTGAACAGTGGAGATCAACGGTAGCAAATGTTGGGGTTTTTCCCTACTCCCCTAGTATCAGGACAGCAACAGGCTCTCTGTCCCATGAAGAAAAGTATCCAGCCACTTGGCACCCCTGCATATCCTTTGGATAGTCAGGGAGAGCTCCCAGCTATTGCCGGTCCCAGGGGACACAGGAGGGTATTGTTTGGATTGTGGAGCAGGAACCCGTGGTTGGAATTTCCAGGGCCAGGTCAATGACAGCACCTGGGGCTACCCCAGCAACATGCAAAACCCTCTACAATCCTCGTGCAGAATCTGGCCATGTGGGGGCACTGAAGCACAGGAACCGCAGAAGATGCCCTCCGGTCTAGGGGCATGTCCATAAGGGTGCCGCCCACTACCCTCTCCTCCCTTGGTCTAGATTTGGGCAAGGAGCCTGTGCTTGGCTCACAGCCTAGGCTCCTGCCTGTTTTCCACTGATGTCCCAGGGCCCGTTCACCCTGGCCTGGGCTGTCCGGCACCCCTTTCCTTGGCCTCACGCCACCCCCAACACACCACTCCCCACCTCCCGACCATCCCCCTCACTCCCCGCCCCCAAAGAGCTAGTGGGTCCCACAGGTTCACTGCAGCCTGGGCCACCATTATGCACCATTGTCTGTGCTGTTATATCGTGTCCCTTCACATCTGCCCCAGCTTGGGCCAAGAGGAGCGTGAGAGGCGATCAAAGGAAGGTGGGAGCGTCCTGGGACCCTTAGCTGTGAGCCCCAGTACTCAGGGAGAAGCCCCCACCCCTCATCCCGCGACCTGCCATCCAGATGCTGTGCGCAGCTGGAACCTTGCAACCACCAGTTGTCACGCCAAGTGAAGAGGCCATCCTCTTTAGGGTGGAGGCAGTGCAAGACAGCCAGACCCTGGTGGACAGAGACGTGGCAGGGATTGAGCGGGAGTTCCGGCTGCTTGCAGAAGACATCATGGAAGAGGTGGAGGTTGTGGCAGATGAGGAGCAGAAACAGTGGTCCTCCCAGGAGCTGGAGGAGAAGACGGTGGAGGAGCAGGGCCAGGACAGGCCGGGAGGTCCGAGTGAGCACCAGGCGCTAGATGTCCTGAAGGCACTGGCCGCCCTGCAGGTGGAACTGAGCTCTGAGTGTGAGCAAAACCACAGGGCCTACCATCAGAGGAGGAAGCATCACTTGGCTTGGGGGAGTGCCATCATCCAGGGCATCCCTGGCTTCTGGGCCAAAACTGTATCCTTTCCGCTGCTCCTTTGGGTCCACTGCTCATGAGGAGGAGGAGAAGGGGCAGGAGCAGGAGGAGGGGGAGGGGGCGAGGGCACAGGAAGGGCACTGGAGGCCCCTGAAGAAAATGTGGTCCTGGGCAATTGGCAAGCTCCAAAGGCCCAGCAGAGTAGGGTCTGGGCAGGGCTACAGATGTACGTGCTGCAGCCATGCCTTTGAGTGTCTCCTTCAGGCCTGCATCTGAGGAGGAGCAGCACCTGAGGCCTCCAAGTCAGGAATGACCAGAGATGGTACACAAGAGCAGCATCTGCACAGCTATTGCTGTAAATGCGGGTGATCCTGGCATATAGCTAAGACATGGGAGTCATTCACATACACACACAACACACACACATGTACACACACATACACACACACACACACACACACACACACAACCCCTTTGCTTTCAAACACGGATTGTCACAGGACTGCAAATCTGACCATGTAAGCAGTGACATGCCACTACCCAGCATACACAGGTCTGGAGGAGAACAGTAGCGGTCAGAAACCAGTCCCTGCTCGGAGAATGCAGACCACCTCAGATGCACACCACCACAAGGGGCCCAGAGCCATGAGCGTGTCTGATGGTATGGCAAAGCCTGATGACATCAGGGGTGGCCAGGTAACAGGCAGTGCCCAGCTCCTTGCAGATGCCTTTTCCAATATCCTTGTTCCACCCCAGACTAGGACTGATGCTCCTGGCTCTTCTTGGCCTGGCATGTAGCTCCCTGAATGGCTCCTTGACCTAAAGCAGATTATGAGCCACCCTCAAGTTTCCATCATGATCAGCGACCAAGATCAAGACTTTCTCGACTACATGATCGACTTGAAGATCAGTGAGGAAGACTGAGGAAGGATGGGTATGGGACCTGGCAGGGAGTGGGAAGATCCTGTTAGCCATGTTCCTGCACTGTGAGACTTTGGAGAGGAATCATGGACGCTGTTAATGCCTGCCTGGGAGGCAAGCTGGGCCCCTAGAAGTTTGCACCTTTTCCCTCCTCCCTATCCTGGCAGGTGCAGGTGCGGAGCCATCTGCAGTCCCGCTGCAAGCTGATCTTTTCCTTTCAGGACAACCCCTACTTCTTGAACACCATGATCATTAAGGAGTATTACCTTGACATCACTGGTAACACATGGCTCCCAGGGTGATGAGTGTGGGTGTGCAAGCATGTAGATGATCCACCTGTGGAGTCCACCCCAGTCTCCCCTGTCTTTCCGCAGGGAACAGGGCATGTCATTCCACTCCAGTCCACTGATTCTGGGACTTTGAATGGGCATCCCCCAGCCACGGACACGAGGAGCCTTAATTTTCTCAACTGGCTGTCAGGCCACAATGGCCCAGAATTGAACACGATTGCTGATGTGGGGTTGCTTTGGGCCTGCACACAGGTGATGATTAATGTTGGAGTTCTTGGCTGCTCATGGGAGGGTTCAGGGCCTGGTCAGCCCTGGGTTGACCTTGCTCGTGTTGCCAGCAGCTCATCAGCAATGACATGTGGGACGATCCCCTGAAGTACTACCTTGGGGAGGATGATTCTTCCATCAGAGATAACTGACAGAAACACATGTGGTGAGGCGGTCAGGAGATAGGCCCTGAGGGACAGCCTTATCGTAGCTGGGACACTATCCTTTCCCAAATGGGGATGCATTTGGGATGCATCTCTCCTAGGATGCAAAACCACAGGCATCCTAGGAGAGACAGGATGTGAGTGTGGCATGCCTCCAGGCACTTCCAGCCTGCCTCCCTGGCAGTGCAGAAAGGCGAGGAAAGCACAGGTGGTTGTACGTGTTTGACCCTCTGCCCGGATGAGCCTGTGAGGGAGGGAACAGAGTGAGCAAGGAGTAATTGCATGTCCCAAAGGACCTCAGGAGAGTGGGAGACAGGGAAGCCCCTGGGGGCAGTTTGGGGCCTGCTGGTTTTCAGGGTCCAGGGTCTAGGCAATAGCAGTCCTGCCAAAGATACGCCATGGTGGGTGCTGAAAGTCCTGACGTGAAGTTCTTCTTTCCTCTGGGGTCTTGCCACTGGCTTTGGGGGCCTGAGGGGCAAAAGTATGAGTCTGCATCTGAGAGAATTCGAGCAGTCTCGCTGAAGCAAAATCTCTGATTTTGTCATAGGGGATCTGAAACCAGGTGATGCTCAGAGGGAAGCTGCGTTCCAGGTGACCATCTTGGATGCTCCTGGGCCCAAATGGAGGCTGGCTTCCTTGGCATGTGGGCTGTGTAGGCAAGCAGAGATGTGTGACTGTAGGGAGTCCTACCTGGGCCTAATGAGAGCAACTGGAAGAGAGTCTTGACATCTAGCAAATCACTGTGGCCTTGGTGGTTCAAGCCGTCTTGGTGCCTTTGAGATAGAAAAGCTGCTTTCCGCCCAAGGGAGGCATGAGCTGTGGGCCCACAAAGGGAAGGTTTTGCAGGGCATCATCTGTTTGGGGACTCCATGTGCATGGGTAGTGTTAAACAGAAGGGAGGACGTGTAGGAATGCCACCTTACCTTTATGGCCTCAGGTTCCAATCTTTGTATCTGAAGAGACCCTGTATCCATGTGCACCTTTCTCACAACATTGGATAAGACCCAGGCCTATCACAGTCTCTTGGGGCTCTTGGAGGCTCAGGCGTCTCTTTGGCCTTTTCCTGCTACATGGAGATAGCCCTTGGGGGCACATGTAGACAGGTGCACACATAAAGCTACACAGATAGGAAGAACAGAAGGCCTCACTCAGAATGTTGTTGTCCATAAAGGGTGGTAGGCTAGCAAGAGGGGCACAACATTGACAAGGAATGACCTAGATAGGTGCACACCGAGAGAGAGGTTCTCCAAGTCAGCTGAGCCCAAAGGTCCTTGTTTTCTGTCCCCACATGGATCAGGCCAATGTGACTGGTACTGTGAAGCTGTCCAAGGTGATGGGAGAATGCAGAACGCAGGCGCATGTCATACAGCTGTTCATGGCAAGTGCTTCCAACCCTGCTTGCTGCTCTGCAGGTCGGTCCGTGTCACTAGCAAATGCCAAGATTTTGTAACCTTTGAGGATAAGTCACAAAGTTAGATGGAGAAGGCAATGGCACCCTACTCCAGTACTCTTGCCTGGCAATTCCCATGGACAGAGGAGCCTGGTAGGCTGCAGTCCATGGGGTCGAGAAGAGTCGGACATGACTAAGCGACTTCCCTCTCACTTTTCACTTTCATGCATTGGAGAAGGAAATGGCAACCCACTCCAGTGTTCTTGCCTGGAGAATCCCAGGACGGGGGAGCCTGGTGGGCTGCTGTCTATGGGGTCACACAGACTCAGACTTGACTGAAGTGACTTAGCAGCAGTAGCAGCACAGAGTTAGAAGTGCAAGGTGACATGATTAATTAACAAGCGAAAGGAAACAACCAGGAAAAGAAAGTTACTTTTTGTTTGTGAGCACAAAGGTACTTACCAAAATTCATATTCCTAGAGAAGAAAGCTTGTAGTTCTGCACGTGTGCGTTTCCTCTCAGGGATGTTACTGTGTACACGCACATGTGTGTGCACACATGGGCATAGAAGTCCCTGCCAGTGTGCTTGTGAGTATGAGCTTCCGGAATTGACCTAGCCAGGTGATGGAAGTTGGATAGCAAAAACATGAAGGTGTTAGAGAAAGGTACATATGCTCTGGCCAGCAGAAGCACTGAAGCCAGGGATTCGATCCCCTTTATCTCACTGAGCAAACACGTTCTAAGTGGGATCACAGGGGTGCACCCAGGATGTCTGGCAGAAAGTAGAGGCAGGAAAAAAAGAGCCTGGGGAATGTGCAGAGAAAAGTCCACTATATCTGCAGTTTATGAAAAGTAGAAATGTACCAGGAAGGAGAAACTGTACTTAATTAATTGAGATATCTAGCTAAGGAGATTTCCAGCCAAACAGCCAAAAGTGCTTCCTGGTTTCTTCTTGCTGCCTATAGTAAAATATAAAGGGAAATTTAAAAAAATATATATTTAAGAGAAAATATTAAAAAATAAGACAGAACTTGCTGAATTCGAAATTTTCCAGTCTTTTAACATGACAGGATGCTAAAATTAATGGCTCTCAAACAAGGTTCTATCCAGGGCATTGAGATAAGGTGGTCTAAATATAACATTTTATAACACCTATACATCAATTCTTATTTATTTATTTATTTTTAATAAACATGGTCTAAAGATGAGTGAGTGTAAAATTCTTTGTTAAGCCTCAGAAAGCTGGAAGGGGATGCTTCATGGCATTATTTAGGCAGGCCAATGCCTTCCAAAGAGTTCAGGGGTGTCACTCAGAGACATTTCAGTCACACAATAAGACTTGTACCAAATTTCAGGGTGTTATCCCTCAGCTATCTCAGCAGAAAACCAAGACAGAGTAGGCCTTATTATGAAGACATGTGTGATGGTGGCTTTGGAGTGGAGTGCTTTACCATGAAAACCAGTAAGATTATCAGGAGACACACCAAGTTTTTAAGATAACATATTTAAGTTCAGCTTGGACTGAAAGGACCAGCAATAGTACAAAATAAGAGAGCTCTGAACTTCTACCTTCGACAAGCAGGAAGCAGGCTAGGGAGACTGTTTCACTGTAACCATATACTACCCACCTTTCATGCAATGGAATCATGTCAGAGGGCAGAATTAAAAATTCAGAGACTGAAGCCTAGGAAGTTTCCAGGCCTTAAATCCTAATCAAAGGACTGCCAACAAGAACCCGTGGGATTTCAGAACTGCTACTGTTGACTCCCATCTCCCCTCCTCTTTCTGGAACAGGAGTGCCCATGAAGGTTATCTATGCCTGACCCAGCACTGTTGGCTGTGAAAGTGAGCAGATTAACTCATCTCTTTTGTTCACAGATCATCAGGTCTAGAGGAACTACACGTGTATAATTTGAACTGATGTGTTGGAGATGACTTGAGAGTCTCCTGGACAGCAAGGAGATCAAACTAGTCAATCCTAAAGTAAAGCAGTCCTGAATATTCATTGGAAGGACTGATGCTGAAGCTGCAGCTCCAATACTTTGGCAACCTGATTCTAAGAACTGACGCATTAGAAAAGACCCTGATGCGGGAAAGATTGAAGGCCGGGGAAGGGGACAGCAGAGGATGAGATGGTTGGATGGCATCACCAGCTCAATGGACTTGAGTTTGAGCATGCCTCTGGAGTTGATGGTGGACAGGAAACCCTGGTGTGCGGCAGTCCATCAGGTTGCAAAGAGTAGGACACAACTGAGTGACTGAACACTTGAGTGTTCAGTGCACCAAGTGCACCCTGGTCCATATCTGGACTTGAATTCGATGACAAGGTCCTGAACTTCAAGTTAATGCTATAATGGATAAATTATTTGAAAGCATTTGCAGGAACATGCATTTTGGACATACAAGTATGTAAACAATTTGTGGCCATGGGTGTACCATGTGGTTTTAAAGTATGTCCACAAATCCTTTCTTCAAGGGTGGTCCTTATACTCCCCTTTACATGTAGGCTGGACTTAGTGGCTCACTTCTAATGTTAGAATATTGTAGAAATGAAAATGAAGTGTCTGACTATGACTCTTTAAGTCACAAAAGGCACTGCAGCCTCCTTGCTCATCCTCTTGGATCACTCACTCTAGAAGCCAGCTTAGTCGTATCTTGAGAACACTCAGGTAGCCCAGTAGAGAGGCCCATGGGAAAGAACTGAGGCTTTCTCCCAACAGCCAGCAAGGAAACTGGTTTCAACAGC
>NW_027218468.1:0-11611 GCF_027580195.1 Bos mutus
GTGATCTGTGCATGACCGAACGCGTGGAAACGGTGTATGTCTATGGTAGCTATAGCCGTAGTCAGGACATGATCAGCCACGTGAGCAGTGCGTGAACAGCCGTAATCAGCGGATGCATGGTCAGTCACGTGCGCAGGTGTACTTATGATCAGCCACGTGATGTGTGCGCGATAGCCAAGTGATCAGTACGTCCATCAGCGTGATCAGTCTATGATCAGCCACGTGGCAATTGCATGCTCCTCCCGTGATCAGGGCCTGCTGAGCTGCGTGATTACTGTCTGCTCATCTTTGTGACAATTTGCCAGCTGAGCTGCCACGATTCCTGCCTGTCATCTGCTTGACAATGCCAGCTGTGCTGCATAATTCCTGCCTGCTCAGCTGCTTGATTTTACCAGCTGGCAGCATGATTCCTCACAACAGGTTCCATGATTGTGCCTGCTGACTGTTTGATTAGTGCCCTCTCAGCTCTTTGTTTATTGCCTCCCAGAGGCACATGATCAGTGTATGATAAAACAGGATCAGCATTATGATCAGTCATGATCAGCGCCATTAAGTCGTGATCACTACATGATAGTCATGACTGTCAGACCATATTCAGTCCACGGTATCAGTCATGATCAGTCGGTGATCAGTGCATGATCGTGATCATTGCATGATAGCCACGTGATCAGTGCATGATCAGCCAGGTGATCAGTGCATGATAGCTATCGTGATCAGTTCATGATTAGTCACGTGATTTGTGCATGACCAGGCAGGTGATCGTGTATGATCAGCAATAGCGTGATCAGTGCATGATCAGTCACCTGATGGGTGCATGATCAGTCACGTGATAGGTGTGTTTGCTACGTGATCATTGCATGATCAGCCACGTCAGCATTTGCATGATCAGTCCCGTGATCGGTGCGCAATAGTCGCGTGATCAGTGCATGATCAGTCGCGTGAGCAATTGCATGATCATTACGTGATAAGTGCATGATCAGTCGCGTGGCCAGTGCGCCGGTAGCTCGTGATCATTGCGATCAGCCCGTAAGTGGTGCATAGCCCGCGTGATCAGTGCATGATCAATTCGTGATCAGAGTATGATCAGTCGTGATCAGTGCGCGATAGCCGTGCGATTACCATTGCATGATCAGTCCGTGACCAGTACATGATCAGCCGCGTAGTCGTGATCATTGCAGGATCAGCCATGATCAGCACTGACAGCCAGTAGGCGCTGCGTGGTCATTGCATGATCAGCCGCAGGCAGTGTATGATCATGCGTGATCGAGTGCATGATCAGTCACGTGATCAATGCATGATCAGTCGCGTGATCAGTGCATGATATTCACGTTAGCTGGTTCATGATCAGCCACGTGATCTGTGCCTGACAGGCATGTGATCATTGCATGCACATCCGTGATCAGTGCCCGAACAGACGCGTGATCAGGGCATGATTGAGCCGCGTGATCTGTGTATGATCAGGCCGCGTGTTCAGTGTATGATCAGCCCGTGGATCAGTGTATTATCAGCCCGTGATCAGTGCGCATGGGTCGCCCTCGTATCAGTGTGCTGATTGATCACGTGATCAGTGCATGGCAGGCTTATTATCAGTGCTTACGACATCCCGTGATCCGGTGCGTGATAGCCACGTCATCAGTGCATGATCACCACGTGATCTGTGCATGATAAATCACGTGATCAGTGCATGATCAGCCCACGTGATCAGTACATTAGTAGCCACGTGATCAGTGCATGATCAGTCACGTGATCAGTACATGATTTCTCGTGATCAATCATGTTCAGCCGTGATCATCCACGTGATCAGTGCATGATCAGTCCGTGATCAGTGCATGATCAGCCGCGTGATCAGTATGATGATCAGTCCACATGATGATCGTGACCAGTAGCCAAGCTGATCAGTGCAAGATGAGGCCAGTGGCAATTTTAGTAAGGCGTGATCAGTGCATGATCAGCCCGTCATCAGTGCAATGTACGTGATCTCAGTGCATGGTATTTGCGTGATCAGTGCATGTTCAGCGCGTGATCAGTGCGCCGGTAGCCACGTGATCAGTGCATCATCATTTACGTGATCCCAGTGCATGATCAGCCACGTGGCCAGTACATAGTAACTCGTGATCATTACACTTGATCAGCCACGTGGAGCAGTGCATGATAGCGTGATCAGTGCCACGTGATCAGCCACGTGATCAGTGCAATCTACGTGATCAATAAGTGATCTGTGCATGAGTCAGTGTGTGATCATCGTGATCAGTGCATAGGTGATCATGTGATCAGTGCATCAGTCATAGGCGTGCGTAATCTAGTCAGTCTCATGATCAGCGCATGATCAGCCACGTGATCAGTGCATGATCCAGCCACGTGATCGGTGTATGATCAGTCGCGTGATCGGTGCATGTTCAGCTGCAGTCAGTGTATGATCATTCGTGATCAGTGCATATTCACCACGTGATCGGTGAATGATCAGTCACGTGATCAGTGCATGATCTGTCCCGTAGGCAGTATATGATAGCCATGTGATGTGCATGTCAGTTCGTGAGCGGTGCATGATCAGCCCGTGCCGTCGGTGCATGATCAGCGACGTGATCACTGCATGATCAGTCCGCGTGATCAGTGCAGTGATTCAGCCACGTGATCAGTGCATGACCGGCACGTGATCGGTGTATGACCAGTCGCGTGATCGGTGCGCGATCAGTCGTGATCCGTGTGTGCGTCAACCACGTGATCAGTGCATGATATCAGTGTCACGTGATCAGTGCGCGATCAGCCACATGATCAGTGCGCGACACCGTCACGTGATCAGTGCATGATCAACCACGTGACCCGGTACGCGAGCGCTCGTGATCATTATATGATCAGCCGCGTGATCAGTGCATGATCAGCCACGTGATCAGTGCATGACCAGGCGCGTGATCAGTGTATGATCAGCCACGTGATCAGTGCATGATCAGCCACGTGATCAGTGCATGATCAGTCACGTGATCAGTGCATGATCAGTCACGTGATCAGTGCATGATCAGCCACGTGATCAGTGCATGATCAGCCACGTGATCAGTGCATGATCAGTCGCGTGATCAGTACATGATCAGCCACGTGATCAGTGCATGATCAGCCACGTGATCAGTGCATGATCAGCCGCGTGATCAGTGCATGATCAGTCACGTGATGAGTGCATGATCAGTCGCGTGATCAGTGCATGATCAGCCGTGATCAGTGCATGATCAGCCGCCGTGATCAGTGCATGATCAGCCACGTGATCAGTGCATGATCAGCCACGTGATCAGTGCATGATCAGCCGCGTGATCAGTGCATGATCAGTCACGTGATCAGTGCATGATCAGTCCGCGTGATCAGTGCATGATCAGCCGTCGTGATCAGTGCATGATCAGCCACGTGATCAGTGCATGATCAGCCGCGTGATCAGTGCATGATCAGCCGCGTGATCAGTGCATGATCAGTCACGTGATCAGTGCATGATCAGCCCGCGTGATCAGTGCATGATCAGCCGCGTGATCAGTGCATGTTCAGGCGTGATCAGTGCATGATCAGCCGCGTGATCAGTGCATGATCAGCCCGTGATCAGTGCATGATCAGCCACGTGATCAGTGCATGATCAGCCACGTGATCAGTGCATGATCAGTCACGTGATCAGTGCATGATCAGCCCGCGTGATCAGTGCATGATCAGGTCACGTGATCATGCATGATCAGTCACGTGATCAGTGCATGATCAGTCGCGTGATCAGTGCATGATCAGTCGCGTGATCAGTGCATGATCAGCTGCGTGATCAGTGCATGATCAGCCACGTGATCAGTGCATGATCAGCCCGCGTGATCAGTGCATGATCAGCCGCGTGATCAGTGCATGATCAGCCACGTGATCAGTGTGCATGATCAGCCACGTGATCAGTGCATGATCAGCCACGTGATCAGTGCATGATCAGCCCGTGATCAGTGCATGATCAGCTGCGTGATCAGTGCATGATCAGCCCGCGTGATCAGTGCATGATCAGCCACGTGATCAGTGCATGATCAGCCACGTGATCAGTGCATGATCAGTCCGTGATCAGTGCATGATCAGTCACGTGATCAGTGCATGATCAGCCGCGTGATCAGTGCATGATCAGCCACGTGATCAGTGCATGATCAGCCACGTGATCAGTGCATGATCAGTCACGTGATCAGTGCATGATCAGTGCGTGATCAGTGCGATGATCAGCCACGTGATCAGTGCATGATCAGCGCGTGATCAGTGCATGATCAGTCGCGTGATCAGTGCATGATCAGCCACGTGATCGGTGCATGATCAGCCGCGTGATCAGTGCATGATCAGCCGCGTGATCAGTGCATGATCAGCCACGTGATCAGTGCATGATCAGTCACGTGATCAGTGCATGATCAGTCGCGTGATCAGTGCATGATCAGTCACGTGATCAGTGCATGATCAGCGTGCGTGATCAGCCGCGTGATCAGTGATCAGTCACGTGATCTGTGCATGATCAGTGCGTGATCAGTGCATGATCAGCCGCGTGATCAGTGCATGATCAGCCGCGTGATCAGTGCATGATCAGCCACGTGATCAGTGCATGATCAGTCACGTGATCAGTGCATGATCAGCCCGCGTGATCAGTGCATGATCAGCCACGTGATCAGTGCATGATAGCCACGTGATCAGTGCATGATCAGTCACGTGATCAGTGCATGATCAGCCACGTGATCAGTGCATGATCAGCCGCGTGATCAGTGCATGATCAGCCGCGTGATCAGTGCATGATCAGTCACGTGATCAGTGCGTATGATCAGCTGCGTGATCAGTGCATGATCAGCCACGTGATCAGTGCATGATCAGCCACGTGATCAGTGCATGATCAGCCACGTGATCAGTGCATGATCAGTCACGTGATCGTGCATGATCAGCCGCGTGATCAGTCATGTGATCAGCCGTGATCAGTGCATGATCAGCTGCGTGATCAGTGCATGATCAGCCACGTGATCAGTGCATGATCAGCCGCGTGATCAGTGCATGATCAGCCGCGTGATCAGTGCGTGATCAGTACGTGATCAGTGCATGATCAGCCCGCGTGATCAGTGCATGATCAGTCGCGTGATCAGTGCATGATCACCCGCGTGATCAGTGCATGATCAGCCGCGTGATCAGTGCATGATCAGCCGCGTGATCAGTGCATGATCAGCCCGCGTGATCAGTGCATGATCAGCCACGTGATCAGTGCATGATCAGTCACGTGATCAGTGCATGATCAGCCACGTGATCAGTGCATGATCATCAGTGCGCATGATCAGTGTGATCAGTGCATGATCAGCCGTGATCAGTGCATGATCAGCCACGTGATCAGTGCATGATCCCGCCGCGTGATCGGTGCATGATGATCCCAGTGATCAGTGCGCATCAGCCTTCGTGATCAGTGCGTGATCGCCGTGATCCAGTGCATGTCAGCCATGTGATCGGTGCGCCGACAGTCGCGTGATCTGATGTATGATCAGTGCCGTGATCAGTGTATAGTCAGCCACGTGATCAGTGCATGATCGGCACGTGATCAATGCATGATCCCAGTCAAGTGATCATGTATGATCTCCCATGATCGGTTATGATCAACCACATGATCAGTACGATCGTAGCGTGTCATTGCATGTTCATTCCACGTGATCGTGCATCGGTCGCTTAGTAATTGGTATGGTCAGCTTCATGATCGGTACATGGTCAGTCTTGTGATCATTGCTTATGATCAGGCGCGTGATCGGTCACGTGATAGCTGGGTTATCAGTGCATGATCGATCCGTGATCAGTGCATGATCAACCCGTTTCGTGCATGTGCAGTCCCGTGATCGGTGTATGATCAGTCGCGTGATCAGTGCATGATCAGCCGCGTGATCAGTGCATGCATCATCGCCCGTGATCAGTGCATGATCAGTCGCGTGATCAGTGCATGATCAGTGCGTGATCAGTGCATGTCAGCCTGCGTGATCAGTGCATGATCAGCCCGTGATCAGTGCATGATCAGTGCGTGCGTGATCGCGTGATCAGTGATCAGTCAGCTCGTGATCAGTGCATGATCAGCCACGTGATCAGTGCATGATCAGTCGCGTGATCAGTGCATGATCAGCCACGTGATCAGTGCATGATCAGTCACGTGATCAGTGCATGATCAGTCGCGTGATCAGTGCATGATCAGCCGCGTGATCAGTGCATGATCAGCCACGTGATCGTGTGCATGATCAGCCACGTGATCAGTGCATGATCAGCCCGTGATCAGTGCATGATCAGCCAGCAGTGATCAGTGCATGATCAGTGCATGTGATCAGTCATCGGTGCATCATCAGCCCGTGATCAGTGCATGATCAGCCGCGTGATCAGTGCATGATCAGCCACGTGATCAGTGCATGATCAGCCACGTGATCAGTGCATGATCAGCCACGTGATCAGTGCATGATCAGTGCGTGATCAGTGCATGATCAGCCGCGTGATCAGTGCATGATCAGCCCGCGTGATCAGTGCATGATCAGCCACGTGATCAGTGCATGATCAGCCACGTGATCAGTGCGTGATCAGTCACGTGATCAGTGCGTGATCAGTCACGTGTGATCGTGATCAGTGCATGATCAGCCCCGTGATCAGTGCATGATCAGCCCGCGTGATCAGTGCATGATCAGCCGCGTGATCAGTGCATGATCAGCCCGCGTGATCAGTGCATGATCAGCCGCGTGATCAGTGCATGATCAGTCGCGTGATCAGTGCATGATCAGCCGCGTGATCAGTGCATGATGTCAGTCACGTGATCAGTGCATGATCAGCCGCGTGATCAGTGCATGATCGCTCGCGTGATCAGTGCATGATCAGCCACGTGATCGTGATCAGTGCATGATCAGACACGTGATCAGTGCATGATCAGCCGCGTGATCAGTGCATGATCAGCCATGCGTGATCAGTGCATGATCAGCCACGTGATCAGTGCATGATCAGCCACGTGATCAGTGCATGATCAGCCACGTGATCAGTGCATGATCAGCCGCGTGATCAGTGCATGATCAGCCACGTGATCAGTGTGCAGTGCAGTGATGATCAGTGCGTGATCAGTGCATGATCAGCCCGCGTGATCAGTGCATGATCAGCCACGTGATCAGTGCATGATCAGCCACGTGATCAGTGCATGATCAGTCGCGTGATCAGTGCATGATCAGCCACGTGATCAGTGCATGATCAGCCACGTGATCAGTGCATGATCATCCGCGTGATCAGTGCATGATCAGTCACGTGATCAGTGCATGATCAGCCGCGTGATCAGTGCATGATCAGCCGCGTGATCAGTGCATGATAGCCACGTGATCAGTGCATGCTCAGTCACGTGATCAGTGTATGATCAGCTACGTGATCAGTGCATGGTCAGCCACGTGATCAGTGCATGATCAGCCACGTGATCAGTGCATGATCAGCCACGTAATCAGTGCATGTTCAGTCGCGTGATCAGTGCATGATCAGCCGCGTGATCAGTGCATGGTCAGCCGCGTGATCAGTGCATGATCAGCCACGTGATCAGTGCAGTGATCAGCCCGTGATCAGTGCATGATCAGCCACGTGATCAGTGCATGATCAGCCACGTGATCAGTGCATGATCAGCCACGTGATCAGTGCATGATCAGCCCGTGCGTGATCAGTGATCATGATCAGCCCGCGTGATCAGTGCATGATCAGCCACGTGATCAGTGCATGATCAGCCACGTGATCAGTGCATGATCAGTCGCGTGATCAGTGCACGTCAGTCAGTCGTGATCAGTGCATGATCAGCCGCGTGATCAGTGCATGATCAGCCACGTGATCAGTGCATGATCAGCCACGTGATCAGTGCATGATCAGCCACGTGATCAGTGCATGATCAGCCACGTGATCAGTGCATGATCAGCCACGTGATCAGTGCATGATCAGGCCGCGTGATCAGTGCATGATCAGTCGCGTGATCAGTGCATGATCAGCCACGTGATCAGTGCATGATCAGTCACGTGATCAGTGCATGATCAGCGCGTGATCAGTGCATGATCAGTCACGTGATCAGTGCATCAGTCGTGATCAGTGCGTGATCAGTGCATGATCAGCCACGTGATCAGTGCATGATCAGTCAGCCGCGTGATCAGTGCATGATCAGCCACGCGTGATCAGTGCATGATCAGCCACGTGATCAGTGCATGATCAGTCACGTGATCAGTGCGTGATCAGTGCGTGATCAGTGCGTGATCAGTCCCGTGATCAGTGATCATGATCATCAGTGCGTGATCAGTGCATGATCAGCCCGCGTGATCAGTGCATGATCAGCCGCGTGATCAGTGCATGATCATCAGCCGCGTGATCAGTGCATGATCAGCCGCGTGATCAGTGCATGATCAGCCCGTGATCAGTGCATGATCAGCCACGTGATCAGTGCATGATCAGCCCGTGATCAGTGCATGATCAGTCGCGTGATCAGTGCGGTGTGATCAGCAGTCAGCGTGATCAGTGCATGATCAGCACGTGATCAGTGCATGATCAGTCCGCGTGATCAGTGCATGATCAGCCGCGTGATCAGTGCATGATAGCCACGTGATCAGTGCATGATCAGCCACGTGATCAGTGCATGATCAGCCGCGTGATCAGTGCATGATCAGCCGCGTGATCAGTGCATGATCAGCCGCGTGATCAGTGCATGATCAGCACGTGATCAGTGCATGATCAGTCGCGTGATCAGTGCATGATCAGCTTCGTGATCAGTGCATGATCAGCCACGTGATCAGTGCATGATCAGCCGCGTGATCAGTGCATGATCAGCCGCGTGATCAGTGCATGATCAGCCACGTGATCAGTGCATGAGTGCCACGTGATCAGTGCATGATCAGTCGCGTGATCAGTGCATGATCAGCCGCGTGATCAGTGCATGATCAGTCGCGTGATCAGTGCATGATAGCCCGCGTGATCAGTGCATGATCAGTGCGTGATCAGTCGCGTGATCAGTGCATGATCAGTCGCGTGATCAGTGCATGATCAGCCACGTGATCAGTGCATGATCAGTGCGTGATCAGTGCATGATCAGTCGCGTGATCAGTGCATGATCAGTCGCGTGATCAGTGTATGATCAGCCACGTGATCAGTGCATGATCAGCCACGTGATCAGTGCATGATCAGTCACGTGATCAGTGCATGATCAGTCACGTGATCAGTGCATGATCAGTGCGTGATCAGTGCATGATCAGCCGCGTGATCAGTGCATGATCAGCAGCCGTGTGATCAGTGCAGGATCAGCCTGCGTGATCAGTGCATGATCAGTCACGTGATCAGTGCATGATCAGCCACGTGATCAGTGTATGATCAGCCACGTGATCAGTGCATGATCAGCCGCGTGATCAGTGCATGATCAGCCCGCGTGATCAGTGCATGATCAGTCCTCGTGATCAGTGCATGATCAGTCGCGTGATCTGTGCATGATCAGGCCGCGTGATCAGTGCATGATCATCCCACGTGATCAGTGCATGATCAGCCACGTGATCAGTGCATGATCAGTCGCGTGATCTGTGCATGATCAGCCGCGTGATCAGTGTATGATCAGCCGCGTGATCAGTGCATGTCAGCCCGTGATCAGTGCATGATCAGTCACGTGATCAGTGCGTGATCAGCCGCGTGATCAGTGCATGATCAGCCACGTGATCAGTGCATGATCACGTGATCGGTGCGTGATCAGTGCGTGATCAGTCCCGTGATCAGTGCATGGTTGCATGATCAGCCACGTGATCAGTGCATGATCAGCCACGTGATCAGTGCATGATCAGCCACGTGATCAGTGCATGATCAGCCGCGTGATCAGTGCATGATTAGCC
This sequence comes from Bos mutus, assembly GCF_027580195.1. Classification (NCBI taxonomy): domain Eukaryota; kingdom Metazoa; phylum Chordata; class Mammalia; order Artiodactyla; family Bovidae; genus Bos; species Bos mutus. The sequence goes on from NW_027218468.1 coordinate 9,852, forward strand.
AGTTGATCGGTGCATGATAGCCACGACAGTGCATGAACAGGTACATGGCCAGTTCATGCGCAGTCACGTCATGAGTGCATGATGGGCGTGTTAAATTGCGCCGTAGCCATGCTGATCAGTGCATGATTTGTCCGCGAGATCAGTGCATGCTGCGCGATTGCGTCAGTGTAGCGATCCAACCCGGGGATCAGTGCATGATAGCCACCTGATGGTGCATGGTAGCAACGTGATTGCATGATTATCACGTGATGGCGCATGATCAGCCACGTGATCAATGCAGGATCAGCCATGTGATTCCTGCCTGTCATCGCGTGATCGACGGATGATCAACTGTGTAAACAGTGCCTGATCAGCGCCCGATTTTGCGTTGAGCGCGTGATCGGTCCACACCTCGGTCACGTGATAAGTCACCTGCACGGCTGTTTGATCAGTGCCTGGTGGCTCACGAATCATTGCATGATCAGGGGCGCGATCAGTGCATGATCAGCCACGTGATCAGTGCATGATCAGGCACGTGATCAGTGCATGATCAGTCACGTGATCAGTGCATGATCAGTCGCGTGATCAGTGCATGATCAGTCCGGTGATCGGTGCATGATCAGCCGCGTGATCAGTGCGCGATCAGCCACGTGATCAGTGCATGATCAGTCACGTGATCAGTGCATGATCAGCCACGTGATCAGTGCATGATCAGCCGCGTGATCAGTGCATGATTGGCGCGTGATCGGTGCATGATCAGCCGCGTGATCAGTGTATGATCAGCCGCGTGATCGGTGCATGATCAGTCGCGTGATCAGTGCATGATCAGTCACGTGATCAGTGCATGATCAGTCCGCGTGATCAGTGTATGATCAGGTCCGTGATCGGTGCATGATCAGCCACGTGATCGGTGCGTGATCAGCCCGTGATCAGTGCATGATCAGTCGCGTGATCAGTGCATGATCAGTCACGTGATCAGTGCATGATCAGCCTCGTGATCAGTGCGCATGCACAGTCACGTGATCAGTGTATGATCAGCTTCGCGTGATCACTCCGCGGTCCAGCCACGTGATCAGTGCATGATGAGGCGCGCGTGATCAGTGCCTGAAAAGCCCTTGTAGTCTGTGTGTGATCAGCCACGTGATCAGTGCATGATCAAATGCGTGATTGAGTGCATGATTATTCCGCGTGATCGGTGCGCGATTGGAGCACATGATCGGTGCGCGATCAGTAGCCGTAGTCATTGGTGCCAGTACCCCGTGATCAGTGTACGATAGCCCGTGATCAGTGTATGATCAGCGCGCCAGTGATCAGTGTATGATCTGCCCATGGTCGGTGTATGATCATGCCCGTGATCAGTGCACGTTGATCGTGATCTTTTCTGTATGATCAGGCACGTGGTCGGTGCGCGATAGCCGCGTGATCCAGTGCGCTTGTGTAGCCGCGTGAGCAGTGCATGAACAGCAACGTGATCAAGTGCATGATCAGCCACGTGATCAGTGCATGATCAGCCACGTGATCAGTGCATGATCAGTCGCGTGATCTGTGCGTGATCAGCGGGTGATCACATCATCAGCCGCGTGATCGGTGCATGATCAGCCCGTGATCGGTGCATGATCAGTCGCGTGATTGTGCATGATCAGTCATGTGATCGGTCAGGTGATCAGTGCATGATAGCCACGTGATCAGGTCGCATGATCAGCCGTGATCTGTGCATGATCGCGGTGATCGGTGCATGATCAGCCCGTGATCGGTGTGATCGACAATGATCGTGCATGATC
>NW_027218469.1:0-9750 GCF_027580195.1 Bos mutus
GCTGATCATATTTGCTATCATACACTGATCATGTGCCTCTGGAGGCAATAAACAAAGAGCTGAGTAGGCACGAATCAAACAGTCAGCAGGCAATAATCATGGAACTCAGCTGTGAGGAATCATGCTGCTCAGCTGGCAATAATCAAGCAGCTGAGCAGGCAGGAATTATGCAGCACAGCTGGCAATTGTCAAGCAGATGACAGGCAGGAATCATGCAGCTCAGCTGACAATTGTCAAGCAGATGAGCGGACAGTAATCACGCAGCTCAGCAGGCCCTGATCACGTGACTGAGCATACACTGTTCACGTGGCTGATCATACACTGATCACGTGATTGATCATGCACTGATCACTTGGATATCATGCACTGATCACGTGGCTGATCATACACTGTTCACGTGTCTGACCATGCACTGATCACGTGGCTGATCATACACTGCTCACGTAACTGATCATGCACTGATCACGTGGCTATCATGCACTGAATACGTGGCTGAACATGCACTGTTCACGTGGCTGATCACACACCTGTCACGTGACATATCATGCACTGATCACGTGGCACTCATGCACTGATCACGTGGCTGATCATACTCTGCTCACGTAAGTCATCATGCTCACATCACGTGGCTATCATGCACTGCTCACGTGGTTCGTCATGGAATGATCACGAAGCTACCATATACTGGTCACGTGACTGATCATGCACATATCACGTAAAATGATCATGCACTGTTCACGTGACTGATCATGTACTGATCACGTGACTGATCATGCACTGAACACGTGGCTATCATGCTCTGCTCACGTGGCTGATCATGCAATGGCGATCACGTAGCAATCATGTACTGGTCACGTGACTGATCATGCACTGATCACGTAATTGATCCTGCACTGATCATGTGGCTCATCATGCACTGATCACGTGGCTGATCACATGTATCACGTGACTGATCATGCACTGATCACGTGGCTGATCATGCACTGATCACATGGTGACTGATCATGCACTGATCACGTGGCTATCATGCACTGATCACGTGGCTATCATGCACTGATCACGTGGCTGATGATCATGCACTGCACTGATCACGCACTGATCACTGATCATGCACTGATCACGTGACTCATCATTGATCACTGATCATCACTGATCACATGACTGATCTGATCAGGTGGCTGATGTTCTGATCACTGACTGATCATGCACTGATCACGTGACTGATCACTGATCGTGGCTATCATGCACTGATCACGTGCATCTGATCACGTGGCTGATCATGCACTGATCACGTGACTGATCATGCACTGATCACGTGGCTGATCATGCACTGATCACGTGGCTGATCATCATGATCACGTGACTGATGCACTGAGGTGACTGATCATGCATCATGATCATCGTGGCTGATCATGCACTGATCATCATGCACTGATCATCATGCACTGATGCACTGATCACGTGACTGATCATGCACTGATCATGACTGACTGATCATGCACTGATCACGTGATGATGGACTGATCATGACACTGCATCACGTGACTGATCATGCACTGATCACGTGACTGATCTGATCACATGACTATCATGACTGATCATGACTGATCATGCACTGATAATCATGCACTGATCTGACTTATCATGGCATGATCATGTGACTGATCATGCGCTGATCATATTTGCTATCATACACTGATCATGTGCCTCTGGAGGCAATAAACAAAGAGCTGAGTAGGCACGAATCAAACAGTCAGCAGGCAATAATCATGGAACTCAGCTGTGAGGAATCATGCTGCTCAGCTGGCAATAATCAAGCAGCTGAGCAGGCAGGAATTATGCAGCACAGCTGGCAATTGTCAAGCAGATGACAGGCAGGAATCATGCAGCTCAGCTGACAATTGTCAAGCAGATGAGCGGACAGTAATCACGCAGCTCAGCAGGCCCTGATCACGTGACTGAGCATACACTGTTCACGTGGCTGATCACACACTGATCACGTGATTGATCATGCACTGATCACTTGGATGATCATGCACTGATCACGTGGCTGATCATACACTTTTCACGTGTCTGTGCACTGATCACGACCATGCACTGATCACGTGGCTGATCATACACTGCTCACGTAACTGATCATGCACTGATCACGTGGCTATCATGCACTGAATACGTGGCTGAACATGCACTGTTCACGTGGCTGATCACACACCTGTCACGTGACATATCATGCACTGATCACGTGGCACTCATGCACTGATCACGTGGCTGATCATACTCTGCTCACGTCAGTCATCATGCTCATCATCACGTGGCTATCATGCACTGCTCACGTGGTTCGTCATGGAATGATCACGAAGCTACCATATACTGGTCACGTGACTGATCATGCACATATCACGTAAAAGATCATGCACTGTTCACGTGACTGATCATGTACTGATCACGTGACTGATCATGCACTGAACACGTGGCTATCATGCTCTGCTCACGTGGCTGATCATGCAACGATCACGTAGCAATCATGTACTGGTCACGTGACTGATCATGCACTGATCACGTAATTGATCCTGCACTGATCATGTGGCTCATCATGCACTGATCATGCACTGATCACGTGGCTGATCACACATGATCACGTGACTGATCATGCACTGATCACTGACTGATCATGCACTGATCACACACGATCACATGACTGATCATGCACTGATCACGTGGCTATCATGCACTGATCACGTGGCTGATCATGCACTGATCACGTGGCTGATCACTGATCAATGATCACGTAGCTACCATGTACTGGTCACATGACTGATCATGCACTGATCACGCACTCATCCTTCACTGATCTCATGGCTCATCACGCACTGATCAGGTGGCTGATCACACACGTATCACGTGACTGATCATGTACAGATCACGTGAATATTCGCGAAGTGATCACGTGGCTATCCTGCAGTGATCACGTGGTATCATGCACTGATCACGTGGCTGATCACACTGATCATCACGTGACTGATCACGCACTGATCACGTGACTGATCATGCACTGATCACGTGGCTATCATGCACTGATCACGTGGCTATCATGCACTGATCACGTGGCTGATCATGCAATGATCGCGTGGTCAGCTACCATGCACTGGTCACGTGACTGATCATGCACTGATCAGGTAATTGATCATGCACTGATCACGTGACTGATCATGCACGTGATCACGTGACTGATCTGATCACAAATCACGTGACTGATCATGCACTGATCACGTGGCTATCATGCACTGCTCACTTGGCTGATCATGCAGTGATCACGCAGCTACCATGTACTGGTCACATGACTGATCATGCACTGATCACATATTTGATCATGCACTGATCACCTGGCTTATCATGCATTGATCATGTGACTGATCATGTGCTGATCATGTTTGGTGTCACACACTGATCATCTGCCTCTGGAGGCAATGAACATAGAGCTGAGTAGGCAGGAATCAGTCAGCAGGCTATAATCATGGAACTCAGCTCTGAGAAATCATGCTGCTCAGCTGGCAATAATCAAGAAGATGAGCAGGCAGGAATTACGCAGCACAGGTGGCAATTGTCAAGGAGATGACAGGCAGGAATCGTGCAGCTCAGCTGGAAATTGTCAAGCAGATGAGCAGACAGTAATCACGCAGCTCAGCAGGCCCTGATCACGTGACTGAGCATGCACTGTTCACGTGGCTGATCACACACCTATCACGTGACTGATCATGCACTGATCATGTGACTGATCATGCACTGATCACGTAGCTATCTTGCACTGATCACTTGGCTGATCATACACTCATCACGGGACTGATCGTGCACTGATCACGGCGCTATCATTCATTGACTACATGATGCCACATGCACTGATCACGTGGATGATCATGCACTGATCACGTGACTGACCATGCACTGATCATGTGACTGATCATGCATTTATCACATGGCTGATCATGCACTGATCACGTGGCTATCATGCAATGCTCACGTGGCTGCTCAGGCAATGATCATGTAGCTACCATGTACTGGTCACGTGACTGATCATGCACTGATCACGAAATTGAATTGACTGATCATGCACTGATGCACTGATCACGTGGCTGATCATGCACTGATCACGTGGCTGATCATACACTGATCACGTGACTGATCATGCACTGATCACGTGACTGATCATGCACTGATCAGGTGGCTATCATGCACTGATCACTTGGCTGGACATACACTGATCACGTGCCTGGTCAGGCACTGATCACGTGGCTATCATGCACTGCTCACGTGGCTGATCAGGCAATGGTCACGCAGCTACCATGTTCTGGTCACATGACTGATCATGCACTGATCACGTGACTTATCATGCAGTGATCACGTGGCTATCATGCACTACTCACGTGGCTGCTCATGCAATGATCATGTAGCTACCATGTACAGGTCACGTGAATGATCATACACCCATCAGGTGACTGATCATGCACTGATCACGTGGCTATCATGCACTGATCACGAGACTGATCATGCACTGATCACGTCTATATCATGCACTGATCACATGACTGCCCATGCACTGATCACGTGGATGATCATACACTAATCATGTGACAGATCATGCACTGATCACGTGGCTGATCATGCCCTGATACCGTGACTGAGCATGGACTGATCACATGACTATCATGTAGTGATCACGTGACTTAATGGCGCTGATCATGTGACTGATCATGCGCTGATCATATTTGCTATCATACACTGATCATGTGCCTCTGGAGGCAATAAACAAAGAGCTGAGTAGGCACGAATCAAACAGTCAGCAGGCAATAATCATGGAACTCAGCTGTGAGGAATCATGCTGCTCAGCTGGCAATAATCAAGCAGCTGAGCAGGCAGGAATTATGCAGCACAGCTGGCAATTGTCAAGCAGATGACAGGCAGGAATCATGCAGCTCAGCTGACAATTGTCAAGCAGATGAGCGGACAGTAATCACGCAGCTCAGCAGGCCCTGATCACGTGACTGAGCATACACTGTTCACGTGGCTGATCATACACTGATCACGTGATTGATCATGCACTGATCACTTGGATATCATGCACTGATCACGTGGCTGATCATACACACTGTTCACGTGTCTGACCATGCACTGATCACGTGGCTGATCATACACTGCTCACGTAACTGATCATGCACTGATCACGTGGCTATCATGCACTGAATACGTGGCTGAACATGCACTGTTCACGTGGCTGATCACACACCTGTCACGTGACATATCATGCACTGATCACGTGGCACTCATGCACTGATCACGTGGCTGATCATACTCTGCTCACGTAAGTCATCATGCTCACATCACGTGGCTATCATGCACTGCACACGTGGTTCGTCATGGAATGATCACGGCTACCATATACTGGTCACGTGACTGATCATGCACATATCACGTAAAAAGATCATGCACTGTTCACGTGACTGATCATGTACTGATCACGTGACTGATCATGCACTGAACACGTGGCTATCATGCTCTGCTCACGTGGCTGATCATGCAGCGATCACGTAGCAATCATGTGTACTGGTCACGTGACTGATCACTGATCACTGATCACGCACTGATCCTGCACTGATCACGTGGCTCATCATGCACTGATCACGTGACTGATCTGATGATCACACACATGTGATCACGTGACTGATCATGCACTGATCACGTGGCTGATCACACACGATCACATGACTGATCATGCACTGATCACGTGGCTATCATGCACTGATCACGTGGCTATCATGCACTGATCACGTGGCTGATCACGCAATGATCACGTAGCTACCATGTACTGGTCACATGACTGATCATGCACTGATCACGTAATTCATCCTTCACTGATCTCATGGCTCATCACGCACTGATCAGGTGGCTGATCACACACGTATCACGTGACTGATCATGTACAGATCACGTGAATATTCATGAAGTGATCACGTGGCTATCCTGCAGTGATCACGTGGGTATCATGCACTGATCACGTGGCTGATCACACTGATCGATCTGATCACGCGTGACTGATCATGCACTGATCACGTGGCTATCATGCACTGATCACGTGGCTATCATGCACTGATCACGTGGCTGATCATGCAATGATCACGTAGCTACCATGCACTGGTCACGTGACTGATCATGCACTGATCAGGTAATTGATCATGCACTGATCACGTGACTGATCATGCACAGATCACGTGACTGATCATGCACAAATCACGTGACTGATCATGCACTGATCACGTGGCTATCATGCACTGCTCACTTGGCTGATCATGCAGTGATCACGCAGCTACCATGTACTGGTCACATGACTGATCATGCACTGATCACATATTTGATCATGCACTGATCACCTGGCTTATCATGCATTGATCATGTGACTGATCATGTGCTGATCATGTTTGGTGTCACACACTGATCATCTGCCTCTGGAGGCAATGAACATAGAGCTGAGTAGGCAGGAATCAGTCAGCAGGCTATAATCATGGAACTCAGCTCTGAGAAATCATGCTGCTCAGCTGGCAATATCATCAAGAAGATGAGCAGGCAGGAATTACGCAGCACAGGTGGCAATTGTCAAGGAGATGACAGGCAGGAATCGTGCAGCTCAGCTGGAAATTGTCAAGCAGATGAGCAGACAGTAATCACGCAGCTCAGCAGGCCCTGATCACGTGACTGAGCATGCACTGTTCACGTGGCTGATCACACACCTATCACGTGACTGATCATGCACTGATCATGTGACTGATCATGCACTGATCACGTAGCTATCTTGCACTGATCACTTGGCTGATCATACACTCATCACGGGACTGATCGTGCACTGATCACGGCGCTATCATTCATTGACTACATGATGCCACATGCACTGATCACGTGGATGATCATGCACTGATCACGTGACTGACCATGCACTGATCATGTGACTGATCATGCATTTATCACATGGCTGATCATGCACTGATCACGTGGCTATCATGCAATGCTCACGTGGCTGCTCAGGCAATGATCATGTAGCTACCATGTACTGGTCACGTGACTGATCATGCACTGATCACGAAATTGATCATGCACTGATCATGTGGCTGATCATGCACTGATCACGTGGCTGATCATACACTGATCACGTGACTGATCATGCACTGATCACGTGACTGATCATGCACTGATCAGGTGGCTATCATGCACTGATCACTTGGCTGGACATACACTGATCACGTGGCTGATCACGCGTGCCTGGTCAGGCACTGATCACGTGGCTATCATGCACTGCTCACGTGGCTGATCAGGCAATGGTCACGCAGCTACCATGTTCTGGTCACATGACTGATCATGCACTGATCACGTGACTTATCATGCAGTGATCACGTGGCTATCATGCACTACTCACGTGGCTGCTCATGCAATGATCATGTAGCTACCATGTACAGGTCACGTGAATGATCATACACCCATCAGGTGACTGATCATGCACTGATCACGTGGCTATCATGCACTGATCACGAGACTGATCATGCACTGATCACGTCTATATCATGCACTGATCACATGACTGCCCATGCACTGATCACGTGGATGATCATACACTAATCATGTGACAGATCATGCACTGATCACGTGGCTGATCATGCCCTGATACCGTGACTGAGCATGGACTGATCACATGACTATCATGTAGTGATCACGTGACTTAATGGCGCTGATCATGTGACTGATCATGCGCTGATCATATTTGCTATCATACACTGATCATGTGCCTCTGGAGGCAATAAACAAAGAGCTGAGTAGGCACGAATCAAACAGTCAGCAGGCAATAATCATGGAACTCAGCTGTGAGGAATCATGCTGCTCAGCTGGCAATAATCAAGCAGCTGAGCAGGCAGGAATTATGCAGCACAGCTGGCAATTGTCAAGCAGATGACAGGCAGGAATCATGCAGCTCAGCTGACAATTGTCAAGCAGATGAGCGGACAGTAATCACGCAGCTCAGCAGGCCCTGATCACGTGACTGAGCATACACTGTTCACGTGGCTGATCATACACTGATCACGTGATTGATCATGCACTGATCACTTGGATATCATGCACTGATCACGTGGCTGATCATACACTGTTCACGTGTCTGACCATGCACTGATCACGTGGCTGATCATACACTGCTCACGTAACTGATCATGCACTGATCACGTGGCTATCATGCACTGAATACGTGGCTGAACATGCACTGTTCACGTGGCTGATCACACACCTGTCACGTGACATATCATGCACTGATCACGTGGCACTCATGCACTGATCACGTGGCTGATCATACTCTGCTCACGTAAGTCATCATGCTCACATCACGTGGCTATCATGCACTGCTCACGTGGTTCGTCATGGAATGATCACGAAGCTACCATATACTGGTCACGTGACTGATCATGCACATATCACGTAAAAGATCATGCACTGTTCACGTGACTGATCATGTACTGATCACGTGACTGATCATGCACTGAACACGTGGCTATCATGCTCTGCTCACGTGGCTGATCATGCAACGATCACGTAGCAATCATGTACTGGTCACGTGACTGATCATGCACTGATCACGTAATTGATCCTGCACTGATCATGTGGCTCATCATGCACTGATCACGTGGCTGATCACACATGTATCACGTGACTGATCATGCACTGATCACGTGGCTGATCACACACGTATCACATGACTGATCATGCACTGATCACGTGGCTATCATGCACTGATCACGTGGCTATCATGCACTGATCACGTGGCTGATCACGCAATGATCACGTAGCTACCATGTACTGGTCACATGACTGATCATGCACTGATCACGTAATTCATCCTTCACTGATCTCATGGCTCATCACGCACTGATCAGGTGGCTGATCACACACGTATCACGTGACTGATCATGTACAGATCACGTGAATATTCATGAAGTGATCACGTGGCTATCCTGCAGTGATCACGTGGGTATCATGCACTGATCACGTGGCTGATCACACACGTATCACGTGACTGATCATGCACTGATCACGTGGCTATCATGCACTGATCACGTGGCTATCATGCACTGATCACGTGGCTCACTGATCACGTGGCTGATCATGCAATGATCACGTAGCTACCATGCACTGGTCACGTGACTGATCATGCACTGATCAGGTAATTGATCATGCACTGATCACGTGACTGATCATGCACAGATCACGTGACTGATCATGCACAAATCACGTGACTGATCATGCACTGATCACGTGGCTATCATGCACTGCTCACTTGGCTGATCATGCAGTGATCACGCAGCTACCATGTACTGGTCACATGACTGATCATGCACTGATCACATATTTGATCATGCACTGATCACCTGGCTTATCATGCATTGATCATGTGACTGATCATGTGCTGATCATGTTTGGTGTCACACACTGATCATCTGCCTCTGGAGGCAATGAACATAGAGCTGAGTAGGCAGGAATCAGTCAGCAGGCTATAATCATGGAACTCAGCTCTGAGAAATCATGCTGCTCAGCTGGCAATAATCAAGAAGATGAGCAGGCAGGAATTACGCAGCACAGGTGGCAATTGTCAAGGAGATGACAGGCAGGAATCGTGCAGCTAAGCTGGAAATTGTCACGTGCAGATGAGCAGACAGTAATCACACC
>NW_027218470.1:0-6172 GCF_027580195.1 Bos mutus
ATCTGCCTGATATTCGCCAGCTGAGCCACGACACCTGCCTGCTCATCTGCCTGATATCTGCCAGCTGACCCCGCGAGATGCCTGCCTGCTCATCGATCCACATACTGCCTGCCAACGGAGCCCCGCAACACCTGCCTGCTTATCTGACTGATATTCGCCAGCTGAGCCGGGCGACACCTGCCTGCTAATCTGCCTGATATTCGCCAGCTGAGCTGACATTCCTGCCTGCTCATCTGTTTATAATCTGTAGCTGAGCCTGCGACTCTGCCTGTTTATCTGCCTGATAATCGAGGCGGAGCCAGGGGACACCTGCCTGTTCATCTGTCTGATACTCGCCAGGTGAGAGCCATGACACCTGCCTGCTCATCTGCTCTGATACTCGCCAGCTGAGCCTCGGCACCTGCCTGCTCATATACCGCCAGCTGAGCTGCTGCGAACCTGCCTGCTGTTTGATACCGCCAGCTGAGCTATGTGAGGCCTGCTAGTTATTGATTACAGGTGGGCATGCTTGCCAGGTTATTGTGCATGATAGTCACGCGGATCAGAGCCTGATAGCAACGTGACCTGCCATGCTCAGTTGTTTGATTAGCGCATGCGGAGCCGCGTGACACCTGCCGCGCTCATCTGCCTGATTAGTCTTGGGCCAGCTGAGCTGCGCGACAGCTGCCTGCTCAGCTGCTTGATAGTCGCCAGCTGAGCTGCGTGATTCTGCCTGTTCAGCTGATATGATACGCGCTTAGCTGAGCTGCGTGACACCTGCCTCGCTCATCTGATTGATAATGCCCACTGAGCTGCGTGACACCTGCCTGCTCATCTCGTGATTATTGCCCGCTGAGCTGCGCGGATTCCCTGCCTGCTCATCTGCTTTTGATTATTGCCAGCTGAGCCAGTGACACCTGCCTGCTCAGCTGCTTTGATATTGCCTGCTGAGCCGCATGACACCTGCCTGCTCAGCTCTTTGATACTTGCCAGCTGAGCTCATGGATCAGCGCCTGCTCATCTGCCTGATATTTGCCATTGAGCCCACGTGACACACGCCTGCTCATCTGTTTGATAGGCCGCCAGCTGATCTGGACACCTGCCTGCTCATCTGCCTGATTAGGCCAGCTGAGCTGACAAGCGACACCTGCCTGCTCATCTGCTTGATACTCGCCAGCTGAGCTGCGACACCTGCCTGCTCATCTGCTTGATAATCGCCAGCTGAGCTGCATGACACCTGCCTGCTCATCTGCTTGATTATCGCCAGCTGAGCCTCACGCACCTGCCTGCTCATCTGTTTGATTATTGCCAGTGGAGCTGCGTGACACCTGCCTGCTCATCTGCTTGATTATTGCCAGCTGAGTCACGTGATCACCTGCCTTTGATTATTGACATCCACGTGATACTCGCATGAGCTGAGCCACGGCGACACACTGCCTGCTCATCTGTTTGATACTCGCCAGCTGAGCCGCGGGACACCTGCCTGCTCATCTGCTTGATACTCGCCAGCTGAGTTGCGTGATTACCTGCCTGCTCATCTGCCTGATTAGTCCCAGCTGAGCTGCGTGACACCTGCCTGCTCATCTGCCTGATACCGCCAGCTGAGCCGCGCGACACCTGCCTGCTCATCTGTTTGATTATCGCCAGCTGAGCACGTGATCACCTGCATGCTCATCTGCCTGATAATGCCAGCTGAGTTACGTGATCCACCTGCCTGCTCATCTGCGTGATACCGCCAGCTGAGCTGCGCGATCACCTGCCTGCTCATCTGCTTGATACTTCGCCAGCTGAGCCGGGCGTGGACACCTGCCTGCTCATCTGCCTGATAATCGCCAGCTGAGCCGCGACACCTGCCTGCTCATCTGCCTGATACTCGCCAGCTGAGCCACGGGACACCTGCCTGCTCATCTGCCTGATACCGCCAGCTGAGCTGCGCTGACACCTGCCTGCTCATCTGTTTGATACTCGCCAGCTGAGCCCGCGACACCTGCCTGCTCATCTGCCTGATACTCGCCAGCTGAGATTCACGACACCTGCCTTTTGATCATCTGCCTGATACTCTGCAGCTGAGCCGCGCGACACCTGCCTGCTCATCTGCCTGATACCGCCAGCTGAGCCATGATCCACCTGCCTGCTCATCTGCCTGATAATCGCCAGCTGAGCCACGCGACACCTGCCTGCTCATCTGTTGATAATCGCCAGCTGAGCACCGCTGACACCTGCCTGCTCATCTGCCTGATAATCGCCAGCTGAGCCCCGCGACACCTGCCTGCTCATCTGCCTGATACTCGCCAGCTGAGCCGCGCGACACCTGCCTGCTCATCTGCCTGATTATTCGCCAGCCGAGCCGCGTGACACCTGCCTGCTCATCCTGCTCAGTCACATGATCAGGGCCTGCTGAGTTACGGGATTAGTGCCTGCTCATCTGCTTGATTAGTTCCTGCTCAGCTGCAGGATTAATGCCGGCTCAGCAGTGTGATTAGTCCCTGCTCAGGTGCGTGATTCGTGCCTGCTCAGCTGCTTGATAATGGACAGCTGAGCTGCCTGATTCCTGCCTGCTCAGCTGCTAGATAATTGCCAGCTGAGCTGCATGATTCCTGCCTGCTCAGCTGCTTGATAATTCCCAGCTGAGCTGCGGATTTCCTGCCTGCTCAGCTGTTTGATTATTGCCTGCTGAGCTGCATGATTCGTGCTTGCAAGTTCTTTGAATATTGCCTGCTGAGACACGTGATCAGTGAATGAGAGCCACGTGATCAGTGCCTGCTCAGTCACGAGATCAGTGCCTCTCAGTCACGTGATCAGTGCCTGATAGCCACGTGATCAGTGCATGATCAGCCACGGGATCAGTGCCTGCTCGGTCATGTGATCAGTTCCTCTCAGTCACGTGATCAGTGCATGAGAGCCATTGATCAGCGCATGAACAGCCATGTGATCAGTGCCTGCTCAGTCACGTGATCAGCGCATGATAGCCACGTGATCAGTGCCTGCTCAGTCACATGATCAGTGACTGCTTAGTTACGGGATTAGCGCCTGATCATCTGCTTGATTAGTGCCTGCTCAGCAGTGTGATTAGTACCAGCTCAGCTGCGTGATTCGTGCCTGCTCCGCTGCTTGATAATTGCCAGCTGAGCTATGTGATTCATGCCTGCTAGCTCTTTGATTATTGCCCGCTGAGGCAGGTGATCAGTGCATGATAGCCAGGTTATCAGTGCATGCTCAGTCACGTGATCAGTGCCTGATAGCCACGTGATCAGAGCTGCAGAGTTACGGGATTAGCGCATGATAATCTGCTTGATTAGTGCCTGCTCAGCTGTGTGATTAGTCCCTGCTCATCTGCAAGATTCGTGCCTGTTCAGCTGCTTGATAATTGCCAGCTGAGCTGCGTGATTTCTGCCTGCTCAGCTGATAGATAATTGCCAGCTGAGCTGCGTGATTCCTGCCTGTTCAACTCTTTGATTAATGCCCACTGAGCTGTGTGATACGTGCCTGCTCATCTCTGTGATTATTGCCAGCAGAGCTGCGTGATTCCTGCCTGCTCAGCTCTTTGATTATTGCCTGCTGAGCTGCATGATTCGTGCCTGCTAGCTCTTTGAATATTGCCTGAAGAGACAGGAGATCAGTGCATGATAGCCACGTGATCAGTGCCTGCTCAGTCATGGGATCAGCACCTCCTCACGTGATCAGTGCACGATACCCACGTGATAAGTGCCTGCTCAGTCCCATGATTAGGGCCTGCTGAGTTACGGGATTAGCGCCTGCTCAGCTGTGTGATTAGTCCCTGCTCATCTGCAAGATTCGTGCCTGATCAGCTGCTTGATAATTGCCAGGTGAGCTGCGTGATTCCTGCCTGCTGAGCTGCTTGATAATTGCCAGCTGAGCTGCATGATTCCTACCTGCTCAGCTCCATGATTATTTCCTACAGAGCTGTATGATTCGAGCCTGTTCAGCTCTGTGATTATTGCCTGTTGAGCTGCGTGATTCGTGCCTGCTAGCTCTTTGATTATTGCCCACTGAGGCACGTGATCAGTGCATGATAGCCACGTGATCAGTGCATGATCAGCCACGTGATCAGTGCCTGCACAGTCACAAGATCATTGACTGCTGAGTTACGGGTTTAGCGCCAGCTCATCTGCTTGATTAGCTCCTGCTCAGTTGCGTGATTAGTGCCTGCTCAGCTGTGTGATTAGTCCCTGCTCAGCTGCGTGATTCGTGCCTGCTCATCTGCTTAATTGCCAGCTGAGCTGTGGGATTCGTGCCTGCCAAGTCTTTGATTATTGCCCGCTGAGGCACGTGATCAGTGCATGATAGCCAAGTGATCAATGCCTGCTCAGTTACGTGATCCACGCCTCTCAGTCACGTGATCAGTGCATGAGAGCCACGTGATCAGAGCATGATCAGCCACGTGATCAGTGCAGAATCAGCCACGTGATCAGTGCATGACCAGCCACGTGATCAGTGCCTGCACAGTCACAAGATCATTGACTGCTGAGTTACGGGATTAGCGCCAGCTCATCTGCTTGATTAGCTCCTGCTCAGTTGCGTGATTAGTGCCTGCTCAGCTGTGTGATTAGTCCCTGCTCAGCTGCGTGATTCGTGCCTGCTCATCTGCTTGATAATTGCCAGCTGAGCTGTGGGATTCGTGCCTGCCAAGTCTTTGATTATTGCCCGCTGAGGCACGTGATCAGTGCATGATAGCCAGGTGATCAATGCCTGCTCAGTTACGTGATCCACGCCTCTCAGTCACGTGATCAGTGCATGAGAGCCACGTGATCAGTGTCTGCTCAGTCACATTATCAGGGCCTTCTGAGTTAAGGGATTAGCGCCAGCTCATCTGCTTAATTAGACCCTGCTCAGAAGCATGATTAGTGCCTGCTCAGCTGCTTGATAATTGCCAGCTGAGCTGCATGATTCCTGCCTGGTCAGCTGCTTGATAATTGCCAGCTGAGCTGCGTGATTCCTCCCTGCTCAGCTCCTTGATAATTCCTAGCTGAGCTGCGTAATTCATGCCTGCTCAGCTCCTTGATTATTGCCAGCTGAACTGCGTGATTCCTGCCTTCTCAACTCTTTGATTATTGCCTGCTGAGCTGGTTGATACCTGCCTGCTCAGCTCTATGATTATTGCCTACAGAGCTGCGTGATTCCTGCCTGCTCAGCTCTTTGATTATTGCCTGCTGAGCTGCATGATTCGTGCCTGCTAGCTCTTTGAATATTGAATATTGACACCTGATCAGTGCATGATGACGTGATCAGTGCCTGCCACGTGATCAGTGCCTGCTCAGTCACCTGATCAGTGCCTGCAGACACCTGATCAGTGCATGATAGCCACGTGATCAGTGCCTGCTCAGTCACGTGATCAGCACCTCTCCGTCACGTGATCAGTGCCTGATAGCCACGTGATCAGTGCATGATCAGCCACGTGATCACTGCCTATGCGGTCACGTGATAAGTGCCTCTCAGTCACGTGATCAGCGCCTCCCAGGCACGTGATCAGTGCATGATAGCCACGTGATCAGTGCCTGCTCAGTCACATGCTCAGGGCCTGCTGAGTTACGGGATTAGGCCTGCTCATCTGCTTGATTAGTTCCTGCTCAGCTGCAGGATTAATGCCGGCTCAGCTGTGTGATTAGTCCCTGCTCAGGTGCGTGATTCCTGCCTGCTCAGCTGCTTGAAAATGGACAGCTGAGCTGCCTGATTCCTGCCTGCTCAGCTGCTAGATAATTGCCAGCTGAGCTGCATGATTCCTACCTGCTCAGCTGCTTGATAATTCCCAGCTGAGCTGCGGATTTCCTGCCTGCTCAGCTCTTTGATTATTGCCTGCTGAGCTGCATGATTCGTGTTTGCAAGTTCTTTGAATATTGCCTGCTGAGACACGTGATCAGTGAATGAGGGCCACGTGATCAGTGCCTGCTCAGTCACGAGATCAGTGCCTCTCAGTCACGTGATCAGTGCCTGATAGCCACGTGATCAGTGCATGATCAGCCACGGGATCAGTGCCTGCTCGGTCATGTGATCAGTTCCTCTCAGTCACGTGATCAGTGCATGAGAGCCATTGATCAGCGCATGAACAGCCATGTGATCAGTGCCTGCTCAGTCACGTGATCAGCGCATGATAGCCACGTGATCAGTGCCTGCTCAGTCACATGATCAGTGACTGCTTAGTTACGGGATTAGCGCCTGATCATCTGCTTGATTA
>NW_027218471.1:0-15407 GCF_027580195.1 Bos mutus
TGTGCCTGCTGACTGTTTGATTCGTGCCTACTCAGCTCTTTGTTTATTGCCTCCAGAGGCACATGATCAGTGTATGATAGCAAACATGATCAGCGCATGATCAGTCACATGATCAGAGCCATTAAGTCACGTGATCACTACATGATAGTCATGTGATCAGTCCATGCTCAGTCACGGTATCAGTGCATGATCAGCCACGTGATCAGTGCATGATCAGCCAGGTGATCAGTTCATGATAGCTATGTGATCAGTTCATGATTTGTCACGTGATCTGTGCATGACCAGGCAGGTGATCAGTGTATGATCAGCCACGTGATCAGTGCATGATCCGTCACCTGATGGGTGTATGATCAGTCACCTGACGGGTACATGGTAGCTACATGATCATTGCATGATCAGCCACGTGAGTAGTGCATGATAGCCACGTGATCAGTGCATGATCAGTCACGTGACCAGTATATGGTAGTCAGGTGTTCATTGCATGATCAGCCACGTGAGCCAGTGCATGATAGCCACGTGATCAGTGCATGATCAGTCACGTGATCAGTGCATGATCACTCACGTGACCAGTACATGGTAGCTCACGTGATCATTGCATGAACAGTCACGTGAGAGGTGCATGATCAGCCACGTGATCAGTGCATGATCTGTCACATGATCAGTGTATGATCATCCACGTGATCAGTGCATGGGCAGTCACGTGATCAGTGCATGATAGTCACGTGATCAGTGTGATCAGTGCATGATCAGTCCACGTGATCAGTGTATGATCAACCACGTGATCAGTGCATGCGATACCAGGTAATCAGTGCCTGATAGCCAGATGATCAGTGCATGATCAGTCACGTGATCAGTGTATGATCAGCCACGTGATCAGTGCATGATAGCCAACTGTTCAGTGGATGATCAGTCACGTGATCAGTGCATGATATCCACGTGATCAGTGCATGATCATCACGTGATCAGTGTATGATCAGCCACGTGAACAGTGCATGCTCAGTCACGTGATCAGGGCCTGCTGAGCTGCGTGATTACTGTCTGCTCATCTACTTGACAATTGCCAGCTCAGCTGAATGATTCTGTGCCTGTCATTTGCTTGACAATTGCCAGCTGTGCTGCGTAATTCCTGCCTGCTCAGCTGCTTGATTTGCCAGCTGAGCAGCATGATTCCTCACGAGCTGAGTTCCATGATTATGTGCCTGCTGGCTGATTCCAGTGCCTACTCAGCTCTTTGTTGATTGCCTCCAGAGTGCATGATCAGTGCATGATAGCAAACATGATCATGATCGCATGATCATCACATATGATCCGTGCCATTAAGTCACGTGATCACTACATGATCAGTCACGTGATCAGTCCATGATCAGTCACGGTATCAGTGCATGATCAGCCACGTGATCAGTGCATGATATCCACGTGATCAGTGCATGATCAGCCACGTGATCAGTGCATGATATCCACGTGATCAGTGCATGATAGCCATGTGATCATTGCATGATCAGCCACGTGATCAGTGCATGATCAGCCACGTGATCAGTGCATGATCAGCCACGTGATCAGTGCATGATCAGTCACGTGATCAGTGCATGATCAGTCATCGTGACCAGTACATGGATCAGTGCATGTGAGCCACGTGATCAGTGCATGATGATCAGCCACGTGAGCAGTGCATGATCAGCCACGTGATCAGTGCATGATCAGCCATGTGATCAGTGCATGATCAGTGATCGTGATCATGTGTCACGTGATCAGTGCATGATCAGTCACGTGATCAGTGCATGATCAGCCACGTGATCAGTGCATGTGATCAGTCATGTGAGTCATGTGTGCATGATAGCGCCGTGATCAGTGCATGATCAGTCCCGTGATCAGTGCATGATCAGCCACGTGATCAGTCAGCGTGATCAAGATAGCCACGTGATCAGTGCATGATCAGTCACGTGATCAGTGCATGATCAGTCACGTGATAGGTGTGTGATCAGCCACGTGAACAGTGCATGCTCGTCACGTGATCAGGGCCTGCTGAGCTGCGTGATTACTGTCTGCTCATCTGCTTGACAATTTCCAGCTGAGCTGCACGATTCCTGCCTGTCATCTCCTTGTCAATTGCCACCTGTGCTGGGTAATTCCTGCCTGTTCATCTACTTGATTATTGCCAGCTGAGCAGCATGATTTCTCAGAGCTGAGTTCCATGATTATAGCCTGCTGACTGATTCCTGCCTACTCAGCTCTTTGTTCATTGCCTCCAGAGGCACATGATCAGTGTGCGACACCAAACATGATCAGCACATGATCAGTCACATGATCAATGCATGATAAGCCAGGTGATCAGTGCATGATCAATTATGTGATCAGTGCATGATCAGTCATGTGACCAGTACATGGTAGCTGCGTTATCATAGCATGATCAGCCAGGTAAGCAGTGCATGATAGCCACGTGATCAGTGCATGATCAGTCACGTGATCAGTGCATGATCAGACGTGATCAGTGCGTCACGTGATCGTGCATGATCAGCCACGTGATCAGTGCATGATCAGCCACGTGATCAGTGCATGATAGCCACGTGATCAGTGCATGATCAGCCACGTGATCAGTGCATGACGTGATCGTGATCAGTCACGTGATCAGTGCATGATCAGTCACGTGATCGTGTGTGATCAGCCACGTGATCAGTGCGTGATCAGCCAGCGTGATCAGTGCATGATCAGCCACGTGATCAGTGCATGATCAGTCACGTGATCAGTGCATGATCAGCTCACGTGATCAGTGCGTGATCAGCCACGTGATCAGTGCATGATAGCCACGTGATCAGTGCATGATCAGCCACGTGATCGTGCATGATCAGTCACGTGTGATCAGTGCATGATCAGTGCGTGATCACGTGTGCATGATCAGCCACGTGATCAGTGCATGATGTGAGCCACGTGATCAGTGCATGATCAGCCACGTGATCAGTGCATGATCAGTCACGTGATCAGTGCATGATCAGCCCGTGATCAGTGATCAGTGCCACGTGATCAGTGCATGATCAGCCACGTGATCAGTGCATGATAGCCACGTGATCAGTGCATGATCAGTCACGTGATCAGTACATGATCAGTCACGTGAACAGTGCATGATCATTTACGTGATCTGTGCATGATCAGTCACGTGACCAGTATATGGTAGCTACGTGATCATTCCATGATCGAGCCACGTGATCAGTGCATGATGATCACGTGATCAGTGCGTGATGTGTCACGTGATGATCATGATCACGTGAGCAGTGTATGATCAGCCACGTGATCAGTGCATGAGTCAGCCACGTGATCAGTGCATGATATGTCACGTTACAGGTGTGTGATCAGCCACGTGAACAGTGCATGTTCAGCCACGTGATCAGTGCATGATAGCCACGTGATCAGTGCATGATCAGTTACGTGAGCAGTGTATGATCAGCCACGTGATCAGTGCATGGTCAGACACGTGAACAGTGTATGATCAGCCACGTGATCAGTGCATGATATCCAAGTGATCAGTGCATGATCATCACGTGATCAGTGTATGATCAGCCACGTGAACAGTGCATGCTCAGTCACGTGATCAGGGCCTGCTGAGCTGCGTGATTACTGTCTGCTCATCTGCTTGACAATTGCCAGCTGAGCTGCATGATTCCTGCCTGTCATCTGCTTGACAATTGCCAGCTGTGCTGTGTAATTCCTGCCTGCTCAGCTGCTTGATTATTGCCAGCTGAGCAGCATGATTCCTCACACCTGAGTTCCATGATTATTGCCTGCTGACTGTTTGATTCGTGCCTACTCAGCTCTTTGTTTATTGCCTCCAGAGGCACATGATCAGTGTATGATAGCAAACATGATCAGCGCATGATCAGTCACATGATCAGAGCCATTAAGTCACGTGATCACTACATGATAGTCATGTGATCAGTCCATGCTCAGTCACGGTATCAGTGCATGATCAGCCACGTGATCAGTGCATGATCAGCCAGGTGATCAGTACATGATAGCTACGTGATCAGTTCATGATTCGTCACGTGATCTGTGCATGACCAGGCAGGTGATCAGTGTATGATCAGCCATCGTGATCACGTGATCAGTGCATGATCCGTCACCTGATGGGTGTATGATCAGTCACCTGACGGGTCGGGTACATGGTAGCTACATGATCATTGCATGATCAGCCACGTGATCAGTGCATGATCAGCCCGTGTGATCAGTGCATGATCAGTCACGTGATCAGTGCATGATCAGTCACGTGATCAGTGCATGATCAGCCACGTGATCAGTGCATGATAGCCACGTGATCAGTGCATGATCAGTCACGTGATCAGTGCATGATCAGTCACGTGATCAGTGCATGATCAGTCAGCGTGATCGTGATCAGTCACGTGCATGATCAGTCACGTGAGAGGTGCATGATCAGCCACGTGATCAGTGCATGATCTGTCACATGATCAGTGCATGATCATCATCAGGTGATCAGTGCATCAGTGCATGTCATGTGATCAGTGCAGTGATATCAGTGCGTGAGTGCATGATCAGCCGTGATCAGTGCATGCATGATCAGTCATCTCGTGATCAGTCGTGTATGATCAACCACGTGATCAGTGCATGATCAGCCCAGGTCAATGAGTGCATGATCAGCCATGTAGCCACGTGAGTGTGTGCATGATCAGATCACGTGATCAGTGCATGATGCATGATGATCAGTGCATGATCAGTGATCAGTGATAGCCAACGTGATCAGTGCATGATGATCAGTCACGTGATCAGTGCATGATCATCCCACGTGATCAGTGCATGATCATCGTGATCAGTGCATGATCAGCCACGTGAACAGTGCATGATCAGTCACGTGATCAGGGCCTGCTGAGCTGCGTGATCAGTGTCTGATCATCACGTGATCAGTGCCAGCTCAGCTGAATGATTCATGCCTGTCATTTGCTTGACATTGCCAGCTGTGATGCGTGCATCCTGCCTGCTCATGAGTGCATTGCCAGCCACGTGCAGTGCATGATTCCTCAGTGCTGAGTTCCATGATTATAGCCTGCTGGCTGATGATTCCTGCCTACTCAGCTCTTTGTTCATTGCATGATCAGAGGCACATGATCAGTGTATGATAGCATGAACATGTGATCAGCGCATGATCAGACATATGATCAGTGTGCCATTACGTGATCGTGATCACGTGATCATGATAGTCACGTGATCAGTGCATGATCAGTCACGTGATCAGTGCATGATCAGCCACGTGATCAGTGCATGATAGCCACGTGATCAGTGATGATGAGCCAGTGATCGTGATGAGTGTGATGATCATGATGATCCACGTGATCAGTGCATGTGCATGATCAGTCACGTGATCAGTGCATGATCAGCCACGTGATCAGTGCATGATCAGCCACGTGATCAGTGCATGATCAGCCACGTGATCAGTGCATGATCAGTCACGTGATCAGTGCATGATCAGTCACGTGACCAGTACATGATCAGTCACGTGATCAGTGCATGATCAGCCACGTGAGTGTGCATGATCAGCCACGTGATCAGTGCATGATCAGCCACGTGATCAGTGCATGATCAGTCACGTGATCAGTGCATGATCAGTCACGTGATCAGTGCATGATCATCCACGTGATCAGTGCATGATCAGTCACGTGATCAATGCATGATAGCGTGCGTGATCAGTGCATGATCAGTCAGTGCATGATCAGTCACGTGATCAGTGCATGTGCACGTGATCAGCCACGTGATCAGTGTGCAAGATAGCCACGTGATCAGTGCATGATCAGTCACGTGATCAGTGCATGATCAGTCACGTAATAGGTGTGTGATCAGCCACGTGAACAGTGCATGCTCAGTCACGTGATCAGGGCCTGCTGAGCTGCGTGATTACTGTCTGCTCATCTGCTTCACAATTTCCAGCTGAGCTGCACGATTCCTGCCTGTCATCTCCTAGACAATTGCCACCTGTCCTGCGTAATTCCTGCCTGCTCATCTACTTGATTATTGCCAGCTGAGCAGCATGATTTCTCAGAGATGAGTTCCATGATTATAGCCTGCTGACTGATTCCTGCCTACTCAGCTCTATGTTCATGGCCTCCAGAGGCACATGATCAGTGTGTGACACCAAACATGATCAGCACATGATCAGTCACATGATCAGTGCATGATAAGCCAGGTGATCAGTGCATGATCAATTATGTGATCAGTGCATGATCAGTCATGTGACCAGTACATGGTAGCTGCGTGATCATTGCAAGATCAGCCACTTGATCAGTGCATGATAGCCACGTGATCTGTGCATGATCAGCCACGTGTGATCACGTGATCAGTGCATGATCAGTCACGTGATCAGTGTGCATGATCAGCCACGTGATCAGTGCATGATCCACGTGATCAGTGCATGATCAGTCACGTGATCAGTGCATGATGATAGTCACGTGATCAGTGCATGATCAGTCACGTGATCAGTGCATGATCAGCCAGCGTGATCAGTGCATGATCAGTCACGTGATCAGTGCATGATCAGCCACGTGATCAGTGTGATGATCACGTGATCAGTGCATGATCAGCCACGTGATCAGTGCATGATCAGCCACGTGATCAGTGCATGATCATCACGTGATCAGTGCATGATCAGCCACGTGATCAGTGCATGATCAGCCACGTGATCAGTGCATGATGAGCCACGTGATGATCAGTGCATGATCAGTCACGTGATCAGTGTGTGATCAGCCACGTGATCAGTGCATGATGTGCATGATCACGTGATCAGTGCATGATCAGCCACGTGATCAGTGCATGATCAGCCACGTGATCAGTGCATGATCACGTGATCAGTGCGTGATCAGTGCGTGATCAGTGCATGATCAGTCACGTGATCAGTGCATGATCAGCCACGTGATCAGTGCATGATCAGCCACGTGATCAGTGCATGATCAGCCACGTGATCAGTGCATGATCAGTCGTGTCGTGATCAGTGCATGATCAGTCACGTGAACAGTGCATGATCATTCACGTGATCTGTGCATGATCAGTCACGTGATCAGTGCATGATCAGCTCACGTGATCATTGCATGATCAGCCACGTGAGCAGTGCATGATCAGCCACGTGATGTGTGCATGATCAGTCACGTGATCAGTGCATGATCAGTCACGTGATCATGATCAGCCACGTGATCAGTGCATGAGTGCCACGTGATCAGTGCATGATATGTCACGTGACAGGTGTGTGATCAGCCACGTGAACAGTGCATGTTCAGCCACGTGATCAGTGCATGATAGCCACGTGATCAGTGCATGATCAGTTACCTGAGCAGTGCATGATCAGCCACGTGATCAGTGCATGGTCAGACGTGATCGTGATGACAGTGTATGATCAGCCATGATCATCCGTGATCAGTGCATGATATCCACGTGATCAGTGCATGATCATCACGTGATCAGTGTGTATGATCAGCCACGTGAACAGTGCATGCTCAGTCACGTGATCAGGGCCTGCTGAGCTGCGTGATTACTGTCTGCTCATCACGTGACAATTGCCAGCTCAGCTGAACGATTCCTGCCTGTCATCTGCTTGACAATTGCCAGCTGTGCTGCGTAATTCCTGCATGCTCAGCTGCTTGATTATTGCCAGCTGAGCAGCATGATTCCTCACACCTGAGTTCCATGATTGTGCCTGCTGACTGTTTGATTCGTGCCTACTCAGCTCTTTGTTTATTGCCTCCAGAGGCACATGATCAGTGTATGATAGCAAACATGATCAGTGCATGATCAGTCACATGATCAGCGCCATTAAGTCACGTGATCACTACATGATAGTCATGTGATCAGTCCATGCTCAGTCACGGTATCAGTGCATGATCAGCCAGGTGATCAGTGCATGATCAGCCACGTGATCAGTGCATGATCAGCCAGATGATCAGTTCATGATAGCTATGTGATCAGTTCATGATTTGTCACGTGATCTGTGCATGACCAGGGTGGTGGTGATCAGTGTATGATCATGCCACGTGATCAGTGCATGATCCGTCACCTGATGGGTGTATGATCAGTCACCTGATCAGTGGTACATGGTAGCTACATGATCATTGCATGATCAGCCATCAGTGCATGATCAGCCACGTGATCAGTGCATGATCAGCCACGTGATCAGTGCATGATCAGTCACGTGATCAGTGCATGATCAGTCACGTGACCAGTGATTGATCAGCCACGTGATCAGTGCATGATCAGTGCATGATAGCCACGTGATCAGTGCATGATCAGTCACGTGATCAGTGCATGATCAGTCACGTGATCAGTACATGGTCAGCTCACGTGATCATTGATCATGAACAGTCACGTGAGAGGTGCATGATAGCCACGTGATCAGTGCATGATCTGTCGTGATCACATGTCAGTGCATGATCATCTGGGTGATCAGTGCATGGGCAGTGCATGATCAGTCACGTGGGCAGTCATGTGATCAGTGCATGATATGATCACGTGATCAGTGCATGATCAGTCTCGTGATCAGTGCATGATCAGCCACGTGATCAGTGCATGATCAGCCACGTGATCAGTGCATGATCAGGCACGTGAGTGCATGATCAGCCGTGATCAGTGCATGAGATGATCAGTGTGCACGTGATCATCCACGTGATCAGTGCATGGGCATTCATGTGATCAGTGCATGATTAGTGCGTGATCAGTGCATGATCAGTCTCGTGATCAGTGCATGATAGCCACGTGATCAGTGCATGATCAGTCACCTGATCAGTGCATGATGATCACGTGACGTGCATGATCATCACGTGATCAGTGCATGATCATGTGTCAGTGCTATATGATCAGTGCATGACCAGCCATGTGATCAGTGCATGATAGCCACGTGATCAGTGCATGATCAGCCACGTGATCAGTGCATGTGCATGATCAGTCATCGTGATCAGTGCATGATCATCACGTGATCAGTGTGCACGTGATCAGTCATGATCATCACGTGATCAGTGCATGATCAGTAGACAATGCATGATAGCACCGTGATCAGTGCATGCGATCGTGTCCGTGATGAGTGTATGATCAGCCCACGTGATCAGTGCAAGATAGTCACGTGATCAGTGCATGATGATCAGTGATCAGTGTGATCAGTGCATGATCAGCCACGCCACGTGATCAGTGCATGATCAGTCACGTGATCAGTGCATGACAATCACGTGATCAGTGCATGATCAGCCACGTGATCAGTGCATGATTATTCATGTGATAGGTGTGTGATCAGCCACGTGAACAGTGCATGCTCAGTCACGTGATCAGGTCCTGCTGTGCTGTGTGTGATTACTGTCTGCTCATCTGCTTGACAATTGCCAGCTGAGCTGTGACGATTCCTGCCTGTCATGTCCTTGACAATTGCCACCTGTGCTGCATAATTCCTGCCTGCTCATCTACTTGATTATTGCCAGCTGAGCAGCATGATTTCTCAGATCTGAGTTCCATGATGATAGCCTGCTGACTGATTCCTGCCTACTCAGCTCTTTGTTCATTGCCTGCAGATGCACATGATCATGATCAGTGTGTGAGTGACACAAACAAACATGATCAGCACATGATCAGTCACATGATCAATGCATGATAAGCCAGGTCATCTGTGCATGTGCGTGATCGTGATCAGTGTGATGATCAGTCATGTGATCAGTACATGATCAGCTGCGTGATCATTGCATGATCAGCCACGTGTCAGTGCATGATGCAGTGCATGATCAGTGCCACGTGATCAGTGCATGATCAGTCACGTGATCAGTGCATGATCAGTCACGGATCAGTGCATGATCAGCCACGTGATCAGTGCATGATCAGCCACGTGATCAGTGCATGATCACCACGTGATCAGTGCATGATCAGCCACGTGATCATGTGCATGATCAGCCACGTGATCAGTGCATGATCAGCCACGTGATCAGTGCATGATCAGTCACGTGATCAGTGCATGATCAGCCACGTGATCAGTGCATGGTCGTGATCACATGATCAGCCACGTGATCAGTGCATGATCAGCCACGTGATCAGTGCATGATATCCAAGTGATCAGTGCATGATCAATCACGTGATCAGTGTATGATCAGCCACGTGAACAGTGCATGCTCAGTCACGTGATCAGGGCCTGCTGAGCTGCGTGATTCTGTCTGCTCATCTGCGTGACAGTGCATGATGAGCTGCATGATTCCTGCCTCTCATCTGCTTGACAATTGTGCTGTGCTGTGTAAATCCTGCCTGCTCAGCTGCTTGATTATTGCCAGCTCAGCAGCATGATTCCTCACGTGCATGAGTCATGTTCCATGATTTTTGCCTGTTTACTGTTTGATTCGTGCCTATTCAGTGCATGATTTTTTGTTTGTGCCCAGAGGCACATGATCAGTGTATGATAGCAAACATGATCAGTGCATGATCAGTCACATGATCAGCGCCATTAAGTCACGTGATCAGTACATGATAGTCATGTGATCAGTCCATGCTCAGTCACGTGTATCAGTGCATGATCAGCCACGTGATCAGTGCATGATCTGTCACGTGATCAGTGTTTGATCATCCACGTGATCAGTGCATGGGCATTCGTGATCAGTGCATGATCAGTGCATGATCGTGATCAGTGCATGAGGCGTGATCAGTGCATGATCAGTCACGTGATCAGTGCATGATCAGTCACACGTGATCAGTGCATGATCAGTCACCTGATGTGGTGTGCATGATCATTCACGTGATCAGTGCATGATCAGCCACGTGATCAGTGCATGATGACCAGCCATCAGTGCATGTGCACGTGATCGTGCGTGATCAGTGATCAGTGCATGATCAGCCGTGACGTGATCAGTGATCAGTCGCGTGATCATGATGATCTTGTGATCAGTGCATGATCAGCCACGTGATCAGTGCATGATCAGTCACGTGATCAGTGCATGATCAGTCACGTGATCAGTGCATGATCAGCCACGTGATCAGTGCATGCATGATCAGTGCATGAGCCACGTGATCAGTGCATGATCAGCCACGTGATCAGTGCATGATCAGCCACGTGATCAGTGCATGATCAGTCACGTGATCAGTGCATGATCAGCCACGTGATCAGTGCATGATCAGTCACGTGACCAGTACATGATAGCCACGTGATCAGTGATGATCAGCCACGTGATCAGTGCATGATGAGCCGTGATCAGTGCATGATCAGCCACGTGATCAGTGCATGATCAGTCACGTGATCAGTGCATGATCAGTCACGTGATCAGTGCATGATCAGTCACGTGATCAGTGTGCATGATCAGTGCACGTTCACGTGATCAGTGCATGATCAGTCACGTGACCATGTACATGATCAGTGCATGTGATCACGTGCAGTGCATGATCAGTCACGTGAGAGGTGCATGATCAGCCACGTGATCAGTGCATGATCTGTCACGTGATCAGTGCATGATCAGCCACGTGATCAGTGCATGATCAGTCATGTGATCAGTGCATGATATAGACGTGATCAGTGCATGATCAGTCTCGTGATCAGTGTATGATCAACCACGTGATCAGTGCATGATACCAGGTAATGAGTGCCATGATAGCCAGATGATCAGTGCATGATCAGCCCACGTGATCAGTGCATGGGCATTCATGTGATCAGTGCATGATTAGTCACGTGATCAGTGCATGATCAGTCTGCATGATCATGATCAGTGTGATGATCAGCCACGTGATCAGTGCATGATCAGTCACCTGATGGGTGCATGATCATTCACGTGATCAGTGCATGATCAGTCACGTGATCAGTGCATGACCAGCCACGTGATCAGTGTGATCAGTGCATGATAGTGCATGTGATCAGTGCATGATCAGTCACGTGATCAGTGCATGATCAGTCACGTGATCAGTGCATGATCAGACACGTGATCAGTGCATGATCAGTCACGTGATCAGTGCATGATCAGCCACGTGATCAGTGCAGTGCATGATGCGTGATCAGCCACGTGATCAGTGCATGCACAATCACGTGATCAGTGCATGATCAGCCACGTGATCAGTGCATGATTATTCATGTGATAGGTGTGCATGATCAGCCACGTGATCAGTGCATGATCAGTCACGTGATCAGGTCCTGCTGAGCTGCGTGATTACTGTCTGATCATCTGCTTGACAATGATCAGCCATTGTGCTGAGCTGTCAGCCACTGATTCCTGCCTGTCATGTCCTTGACTACTGCCACCTGTGCTGCATAATTCCTGCCTGCTCATCTACTTGATTGTGCCAGCTGAGCAGCATGATTTCTCAGATCTGAGTTCCATGATAATAGCCTGCTGACTGATTCCTGCCTACTCAGCTCTTTGTTCATTGCCTGCAGATGCACATGATCAGTGTGTGACACCAAACATGATCAGCACATGATCAGTCACATGATCAATGCATGATCAAGCCAGGTCATCTGTGCATGATCAATTCACGTGATCAGTGCGTGATCAGTCATGTGACCAGTACATGGTAGCTGCGCGTGATCATTGCATGATCAGCCACGTGATCAGTGCATGATAGCCACGTGATCAGTGCATGATCAGTCACGTGATCAGTGCATGATCAGTCACGTGTTCAGTGCATGATCAGCCACGTGATCAGTGCATGATCAGTCACGTGATCAGTGCATGATCAGTCACGTGATCAGTGCATGATCAGTCACGTGATCTGTGCATGATCAGCCACGTGATCAGTGCATGATCAGTCACGTGAGCAGTACATGGTTGCCACGTGATCAGTGCATGATCAGCCACGTGATCAGTGCATGATCAGCCACGTGATCAGTGCATGATCAGTCACGTGATCAGTACATGATCAGTCACGTGAACAGTGCATGATCATTTACGTGATCTGTGCATGATCAGTCACGTGACCAGTATATGGTAGCTACGTGATCATTCCATGACGAGCCACGTGAGCAGTGCATGATAGCCACGTGATGTGTGCATGATCAGTTACGTGAGCAGAGTATGATCAGCCACGTGATCAGTGCATGAGTGCCACGTGATCAGTGCATGATATGTCACGTGACAGGTGTGTGATCAGCCACGTGAACAGTGCATGTTCAGCCAAGTGATCAGTGCATGATAGCCACGTGATCAGTGCATGATCAGTTACCTGAGCAGTGTATGATCAGCCACGTGATCAGTGCATGGTCAGACACGTGAACAGTGTATGATCAGCCACGTGATCAGTGCATGATATCCAAGTGATCAGTGCATGATCATCACGTGATCAGTGTATGATCAGCCACGTGAACAGTGCATGCTCAGTCACGTGATCAGGGCCTGCTGAGCTGCGTGATTACTGTCTGCTCATCTACTTGACAATTGCCAGCTGAGCTGAATGATTCTTGCCTGTCATCTGCTTGACAATTGCCAGCTGTGCTGCGTAATTCCTGCATGCTCAGCTGCTTGATTATTGCCAGCTGAGCAGCATGATTCCTCACACCTGAGTTCCATGATTATTGCCTGCTGACTGTTTGATTCGTGCCTACTCAGCTCTTTGTTTATTGCCTCCAGAGGCACATGATCAGTGTATGATAGCAAACATGATCAGCGCATGATCAGTCACATGATCAGAGCCATTAAGTCACGTGATCACTACATGATAGTCATGTGATCAGTCCATGCTCAGTCACGGTATCAGTGCATGATCAGCCACGTGATCAGTGCATGATCAGCCAGGTGATCAGTTCATGATAGCTATGTGATCAGTTCTTGATTTGTCACGTGATCTGTGCATGACCAGGCAGGTGATCAGTGTATGATCAACCACGTGATCAGTGCATGATCCGTCACCTGATGGGTGTATGATCAGTCACCTGACGGGTACATGGTAGCTACATGATCATTGCATGATCAGCCACTTGAGTAGTGCATGATAGCCACGTGATCAGTGCATGATCATGATCACACGTGACCAGTATATGGTAGCAGGTGTTCAGTGCATGATCAGCCACGTGAGCCATGCATGATAGCCACGTGATCAGTGCATGATCAATTACGTGATCAGTGCATGATCACTCACGTGACCAGTACATGGTAGCTACGTGATCATTGCATGAACAGTCACGTGAGAGGTGCATGATAGCCACGTGATCAGTGCATGATCTGTCACATGATCAGTGTATGATCATCCGGGTGATCAGTGCATGGGCAGTCATGTGATCAGTGCATGATATAGACGTGATCAGTGCATGATCAGTCTCGTGATCAGTGTATGATCAACCACGTGATCAGTGCGATGCCAGGTAATGAGTGCCTGATAGCCAGATGATCAGTGCATGATCAGTCACGTGATCAGTGTATGATCAGCCAAGTAATCAGTGCATGATAGCCAACTGTTCAGTGGATGATCAGTCACGTGATCAGTGTATGATCATCCACGTGATCAGTGCATGATCATCACGTGATCAGTGTATGATCAGCCACGTGAACAGTGCATGCTCAGTCACGTGATCAGGGCCTGCTGAGCTGCGTGATTACTGTCTGCTCATCTACTTGACAATTGCCAGCTCAGCTGAATGATTCTGGCCTGTCATTTGCTTGACAATTGCCAGCTGTGCTGCGTAATTCCTGCCTGCTCAGCTGCTTGGTTGTGCCAGCTGAGCAGCATGATTCCTCAGAGCTGAGTTCCATGATTATAGCCTGCTGGCTGATTCCTGCCTACTCAGCTCTTTGTTAATTGCCTCCAGAGGCACATGATCAGTGTATGATAGCAAACATGATCAGCGCATGATCAGACATATGATCCGTGCCATTAAGTCACGTGATCACTACATGATAGTCATGTGATCAGTCCATGCTCAGTCACGGTATCAGTGCATGATCAGCCACGTGATCAGTGCATGATATCCACGTGATCAGTGCATGATAGCCACGTGATCAGTGCATGATAGCCACGTGATCAGTGCATGATAGCCACGTGATCATTGCATGATCAGCCACGTGATCAGTGCATGATAGCCACGTGATCAGTGCATGATCAGCCACATGATCAGTGCATGATCAATTACGTGATCAGTGCATGATCAGTCACGTGACCAGTACATGGTAGCTACGTGATCATTGCCTGATCAGCCACGTGAGCAGTGCATGATAGCCACATGATCAGTGCATGATCAGCCATGTGATCAGTGCATGATCAGTCACGTGATCAGTGCATGGTCAGTCACGTGATCAGTGCATGATCATCCACGTGATCAGTGCATGTGCAGTCATGTAGTCAATGCATGATAGCGCCGTGATCAGTGCTCGATCAGTCCCGTGATGAGTGTATGATCAGCCAAGTGATCAGTGCAAGATAGCTACGTGATCAGTGCATGATCAGTCACATGATCAGTGCATGATCAGTCACGTAATAGGTGTGTGATCAGC
>NW_027218472.1:0-7148 GCF_027580195.1 Bos mutus
CACCTGACTGCGCATCGTGATCACGTGGCTGGTGTTCACTGATCCGTGTTTATCATCGGTGATCCTGACTGGGCGTGATCCTGACTGTCTCAGTGATCGTGGCTGACAGCACTGATTCGTGACTGAGCATGCACTGATCAGTGCGGGCGGAGTTCCTCTGGACAAGGTCTGAGAAGGGGCTGGCATCCAAATGGGATCAGCCTCAGATCACGGATATTCTGGCATCCCCCAAAACCAAGTCTGCCTACTGTTTGCTTTCTCTCCTCTGATTCACTGGGCTGTCCCCATCCGCTCTCTCTGTCAAAGTTACACAGCTCAATTCATAAGTTCCTGTCATTCTTCCTTACCTTCAGCTGGTCTCCATCTGGGCCGACCCCGCACTAATTGTCCTGGCTGCTAAGACCACTCAGAAGGTGTCTGGGTGAGGCCTCCTTGAGAGCGCCTCTCGTATGGTGCAAACTTCTTGTCTTGAAGTTTGATTGGTCTCGCTAAACAAGCCTGATCGTGCACTGATCACGTGCCTGATCATGCACTGATCACGTGACTGATCATGCACTGATCACGTGGCTGATCATGCACTGATCGCGTGGCTGATCATGCACTGATGCGTGACTGATCATGCACTGATCACGTGACTGTGCATGCACTGATCACGTGGCTGATCATGCACTGATCACGTGGCTGATCATACACTGATCGCGTGGCTGATCATGCACTGATCACGTGATCATGCACTGATCATGCACTGATCACGTGGCTGATCATACACTGATCACGTGGCTGATCATGCACTGATCACGTGGCTGATCATGCACTGATCACGTGGCTGATCATGCACTGACCGTGGCTGATCATGCACTGATCACGTGGCTGATCATACACTGATCACGTGGCTGATCATGCACTGATCACGTGGCTGATCATGCACTGATCACGTGGCTGATCATGCACTGATCACGTGGCTGATCATGCACTGATCACGTGGCTGATCATGCACTGATCACGTGGCTGATCATGCACTGATCACGTGGCTGATCATGCACTGATCACGTGGCTGATCATGCACTGATCACGTGGCTGATCATGCACTGATCGCGTGGCTGATCATGCACTGATCACGTGGCTGATCATGCACTGACCTGGCTGATCATGCACTGATCACGTGGCTGATCATGATCACGTGGCTGATCATGCACTGATCACGTGACTGATCATGCACTGATCACGTGGCTGATCATGCACTGATCACGTGGCTGATCATGCACTGATCACGTGGCTGATCATGCACTGATCACGTGGCTGATCATGCACTGATCACGTGGCTGATCATGCACTGATCACGTGGCTGATCATGCACTGATCACGTGGCTGATCATGCACTGATCACGTGGCTGATCATGCACTGATCACGTGGCTGATCATGCACACTGATCACGTGTGGCTGATCATGCACTGATCACGTGGCTGATCATGCACTGATCACGTGGCTGATCATGCACTGATCACGTGGCTGATCATGCACTGATCACGTGGCTGATCATGCACTGATCACGTGGCTGATCATGCACTGATCACGTGGCTGATCATGCACTGATCACGTGGCTGATCATGCACTGATCACGTGACTGATCACTGACACTGATCACGTGGCTGATCATGCACTGATCACGTGGCTGATCATGCACTGATCACGTGGCTGATCATGCACTGATCACGTGGCTGATCATGCACTGATCACGTGGCTGATCATGCACTGATCACGTGGCTGATCATGCACTGATCGCGTGACTGCTGATCATGCACACTGATCACGTGACTGATCACTACACTGCTGATCGTGACTGATCTGCTGATCATGCACTGATCACGTGGCTGATCATGCACTGATCACGTGGCTGATCATGCACTGATCACGTGCCTGATCATGCACTTATCACGTGACTGATCCTGCAGTCATCACCTGCCTGATAATGAACTGATCACGTGGCTGACCATGCACTGATCACGAAGCTGATCATACACTGATCACGTGACTGTGCATGCACTGATCACGTGGATGAACATGCAATGATCACGTGGCTCATCATGCACTGATCACGAAGCTGAATATACACTGATCACGTGACTGTGCATGCACTGATCACGTGGCTGATCATGCACTGATCACGTGACTGATCATGCACTCATCACCTGCCTGATCATGCACTGATCACGTGGCTGATCATGCACTGATCACGAAGCTGATCATACACTGATCACGTGACTGATCATGCACTGATCACGTGGCTGATCATGCACTGATCACGTGGCTGATCATGCACTGATCACGTGGCTGATCATGCACTGATCACGTGACTGATCATGCACTGATCACATGCCTGATCATGCACTGATCACGTGGCTGATCATGCACTGATCACGTAGCTGATCATGCACTGATCACGTGGCTGATCATGCACTGATGACGTGGCTGATCATGCACTGATCACGAGGCTGATCATACACTGATCACACGCTGGCTGATCATGCACTGATCATGCGTGGCTGATCATGCACTGATCACGTGGCTGATCATGCACTGATCACGTGGCTGATCATGCACTGATCACGTGGCTGATCATGCACTGATCGTGGCTGCTGATCATGCTGATCACGTGACTGATCATGCACTGATCACGTGGCTGATCATGCACTGATCACGTGGCTGATCATGCACTGATCACGTGGCTGATCATGCACTGATCACGTGGCTGATCATGCACTGATCACGTGGCTGATCATGCACTGATCACGTGGCTGATCATGCACTGATCACGTGGCTGATCATGCACTGATCGTGGCTGATCATGCACTGATCACGTGGCTGATCATGCACTGATCACGTGACTGATCATGCACTGATCACGTGGCTGATCATGCACTGATCACGTGCTGATCATGCACTGATCGTGACTGATCATGCACTGATCACGTGGCTGATCATGCACTGATCACGTGGCTGATCATGCACTGATCACGTGGCTGATCATGCACTGATCCGTGACTGATCATGCACTGATCACGTGGCTGATCATGCACTGATCACGTGGCTGATCATGCACTGATCACCGTGCACTGATCATGCACTGATCACGTGACTGATCATGCACTGATCACGTGGCTGATCATGCACTGATCACGTGACTGATCATGCATCATCACTGATCGCGTGCTGATCATGCACTGATCACGTGACTGATCATGCACTGATCACGTGGCTGATCATGCACTGATCACGTGGCTGATCATGCACTGATCACGTGGCTGATCATGCACTGATCACGTGACTGATCATGCACTGATGATCACCGTGGCTGATCATGCACTGATCGCGTGGCTGATCATGCACTGATCACGTGGCTGATCATGCACTGATCACGTGACTGATCATGCACTGATCACGTGACTGATCATGCACTGATCACGTGACTGATCATGCACTGATCACGTGGCTGATCATGCACTGATCACGTGACTGATCATGCACTGATCACGTGGCTGATCATGCACTGATCCGTGGCTGATCATGCACTGATCACGTGACTGATCATGCACTGATCACGTGACTGATCATGCACTGATCACCGTGGCTGATCATGTGGCTGATCACACTGATCTGATCATGCACTGATCACGTGGCTGATCATGCACTGATCGCGTGGCTGATATCATGCACTGATCACGTGGCTGATCATACACTGATCACGTGGCTGATCATGCACTGATCACGTAGCTGATCATGCACTGATCACGTGGCTGATCATGCACTGATCACGCCTGGCTGATCATGCACTGATCACGTGGCTGATCATGCACTGATCACGTGGCTGATCATGCACTGATCACGTGACTGATCATGCACTGATCACGTGGCTGATCATGCACTGATCTCCGTGGCTGATCATGCACTGATCACATGACTGATCATGCACTGATCACGTGGCTGATCATGCATCACGTGACTGATCATGGATCATGCACTGATCATGCGTGGCGACGATCAGGGATCTCAGGAGCTGATCACACTGATCTGTGACTGATCAACACTGATCAGCGTGGCTGATCATGCACTGATCACGTGGCTGATCATGCTGATCACGTGGCTGATCATGCACTGATCACGTGGCTGATCATGCACTGATCAGCGTGGCTGATCATGCACTGATCACGTGGCTGATCATGCACTGATCACGTGGCTGATCACTGCACTGCACAGATGATCGGCGTGGCTGATCATGCCTGATCACGTGACTCTCATGCACTGATCACGTGGCTGATCATGCACTGATCACGTGACTGAGCATGCACTGATCGCGTGGCTATCATGCACTGATAGCGTGACTGCGCATGCACTGATCAGCGTGGCTGATCAGGCACTGATCACATGGCTCATCATGCACTGATCACGTGTGTTTATCGTGTTTATCAGGCAATGATCAGTGACTGACAGGCGCTGATCGTGGGACTGTGCGCACTGATCACGTGGCTATCCTGATCACGTGACTGCGCATGCACTGATAGCGTGGCTGTTCGGGCACTGATCGCGTGTTTATCAGGCGGTGATCAGTGACTGACAGGCGCTGATCGGGACTGTGTGCGCACTGATCAGGTGGCTGATCAGGAACTGACCACCTGACTGCGCATGCAGTGATCGCGTGGCTGGTCGTTCACTGATCACGTGTTTATCATCGCGGTGATCACGTGACTGAGGCGCTGATCACGTGACTGTGCCGTCAGTGATCACGTGGCTGAGCAGGCACTGATATCGTGACTGAGCATGCACTGATCATGTGCGGGAGCGGGGAGGCATTCCACTCTGGACAAGGTCATGAGGAAAGGAGGCTCGGCATGCGCAAATGCGGGATCGAGCCTCAGGAGTCCACCGGATATTCTCGAGCATCTCCCCCAAAAAAACCAGAGTCTGCCTACTGTATTGCTTTGTGCTCTCACCTCTGATTTCACTGGGGCTGTCCCCACCACCATCTCGCTCTCTCTGTCAAAGAGTTAACACAGCTCCAATTCATCAAGTTCCTTGTCATTCTTCCCTTTACCTTCCAGCTGAGTCTCCATCTGGGGCCTTGGGACCCTGCAGCTTACTAATTATGCCTGGGCTGCTAAGACCCACTCGAGAAGGTGTCTAGGGTGAGGCACCTTTAAGCTATCGAGAGAGGCGCCTGCGACTCTCGTAAGTGGTGCAAACTTCTTGTCTTGAAGTTTGATTGGTCTTCGCGTAAACCAAGCTACTCAGTCTCTTTTCTCCACCGAATTTTCCTACTGAGCTCTCCTCATACTATTCTTCTTGACATCTCTGATTAGCATATAAATAGTCGCCTAGGCCATCTCTCCTTGAATACCCTGGATCAGTTGGGGCTGGTCCCGGCAGGTGGCGACGAACAGGGACCTCAGGGGCGATACTCAAAGAGCTGAGCGACCACGAACCACGCAATCAGCAGGCAATAAGCATGGAGCTCAGCAGTGACGAATCATGCTGCTCAACTGGCAATAATCAAGCACGTGACCAGGCAGGAATCACGCAGCTCAGCTGGCAATTGTCAAGCAGATGAGCCGACAGGAATCACGCAGCTCAGATGGCAATTGTCATGCAGATGAGCCGGCAGGAATCACGCAGCTCAGCAGGCACTGATCACGTGGCTGATCAAGTCCAGATCACGTGACTGAGCATGCACTGATCACGTGGCTATCATGCACTGATGACGTGACTGCGCATGCACTGATGACGTGGCTGATCAGGCACTGATCACATGGCTCATCATGCACTGATCACGTGTTTATCAGGCAATGATCAGTGACTGACGGCGCTGATCATGGGACTGTGCGCACTGATCACGTGGCTATCATGCACTGATCGCGTGACTGCGCATGCACTGATAGCGTGGCTGTTGGGCACTGATCACGTGTTTATCAGGCGGTGATCAGTGACTGACAGGCGCTGATCGGGGACTGTGCGCACTGATCAGGTGGCTGATCAGGAACTGACCACCTGACTGCGCATGCGGTGATCACGTGGCTGGTCGTTCACTGATCACGTGTTTATCATCACGGTGATCACGTGACTGAGGCGCTGATCACGTGACTGTGCCGTCAGTGATCACGTGGCTGAGCAGGCACTGATATCGTGACTGAGCATGCACTGATCATGTGCCGGGGCCGGGAGGCATTCCCTCTGGACAAGGTCATGAGGAAGGAGGCTCGGCATACGCCAAATGCGGGATCGAGCCTCAGGAGTCCACCGGATATTCTCGAGCATCTCCCCCAAAAAACCAGAGTCTGCCTACTGTATTGCTTTGTGCTCTCACCTCTGATTTCACTGGGGCTGTCCCCACCACCATCTCGCTCTCTCTGTCAAAAGTTAACTTACAGCTCCAATTCATCAAGTTCCTTGTCATTCTTCCCTTTACCTTCCAGCTGAGTCTCCATCTGGGCCTTGGAGACCCTGCGCTTACTAATTATGCCTGGGCTGCTAAGACCCACTCGAGAAGGTGTCTAGGGTGAGGCACCTTTCGCTATTCGAGAGGCGCCTGCACCTCGTAAGTGGTGCAAACTTCTTGTCTTGAAGTTTGATTGGTCTTCGCGTAAACCAAGCTACTCAGTCTCTTTTCTCCACGAATTTTCCTACTGAGCTCTCCTCATACTATTCTTCTTGACATCTCTGATTAGCATATAAATAGTCGCCTAGGCCATCTCTCCTTGAATACCCTGGATCAGTTGGGGCTGGTCCCGGCAGGTGGCGACGAACAGGGACCTCAGGAGGCGATACTCAAGAGCTGAGCGACCACGAACCACGCAATCAGCAGGCAATAAGCATGGGCTCAGCGGTGACGAATCATGCTGCTCAACTGGCAATAATCAAGCGCGTGACCAGGCGGGAATCACGCAGCTCAGCTGGCGGTGTCAAGCAGATGAGCCGACAGGAATCACGCGCTCAGATGGCAATTGTCATGCAGATGAGCGGCAGGAATCACGCAGCTCAGCAGGGCCTGATCACGTGACTCTGCAGGCACTGATCACGTGGCTGATCAAGTACAGATCACGTGACTGAGCATGCACTGATCACGTGGCTATCATGCACTGATAGCGTGACTGCGCAT
>NW_027218473.1:0-15085 GCF_027580195.1 Bos mutus
GATGAGCAGGCGGGTGTCGCGTGGCTCAGCTGGCGATTATCAAGCAGATGAGCAGGCAGGGTGGTGTCGCGCGGCTCAGCTGGCGATTATCAAGCAGATGAGCAGGCAGGTGTCGCGCGGCTCAGCTGGCGATTATCAAGCAGATGAGCAGGCAGGTGTCGCGGCGGCTCAGCTGGCGATTATCAAGCAGATGAGCAGGCAGGTGTCGCGCGGCTCAGCTGGCGATTATCAAGCAGATGAGCAGGCAGGTGTCGCGCGGCTCAGCTGGCGATTATCAAGCAGATGAGCAGGGCAGGTGTGTCGCGCGGCTCAGCTGGCGATTATCAAGCAGATGAGGCAGGTGTCGGCGCGGCTCAGCTGGCGATTATCAAGCAGATGAGCAGGCGGGTGTCGCGCGGCTCAGCTGGCGATTATCAAGCAGATGAGCAGGCAGGTGTCGGTGCGCGCGGCTCAGCTGGCGATTATCAAGCAGAGCAGGATGAGCAGGCAGCTGGCGATTATCAAGCAGATGAGCGGCTCAGCTGCTCGATTATCAAGCAGATGAGCAGGCAGGTGTCGCGCGGCTCAGCTGGCGATTATCAAGCAGAGATGAGCAGGCAGGTGTCGCGCGGCTCAGCTGGCGATTATCAAGCAGATGAGCAGGCAGGTGTCGTGGCTCAGCGATTCGATTATCAAGCAGATGAGCAGCAGGCAGGTGTCGGCGCGGCTCAGCTGGCGATTATCAAGCAGATGAGCAGGCAGGTGTGTCGCGCGGCTCAGCTGGCGATTATCAAGCAGATGAGCAGGCAGGTGTCGCGCGGCTCAGCTGGCGATTATCAAGCAGATGAGCAGGCAGGTGTCGCGGCGGCTCAGCTGGCGATTATCAAGCAGATGAGCAGGCAGGTGTCGCGCGGCTCAGCTGGCGATTATCAAGCAGATGAGCAGGCAGGTGTCGCGCGGCTCAGCTGGCGATTATCAAGCAGATGAGCAGGCAGGTGTCGCGCGGCTCAGCTGGCGATTATCAAGCAGATGAGCAGGCAGGTGTCGCGCGGCTCAGCTGGCGATTATCAAGCAGATGAGCAGGCAGGTGTCGCGCGGCTCAGCTGGCGATTATCAAGCAGATGAGCAGGCAGGGTTCACGCGGCTCAGCTGGCGATTATCAAGCAGATGAGCAGGCAGGTGTCGCGCGGCTCAGCTGGCGATTATCAAGCAGATGAGCAGGCAGGTGGCGCTGGCAGGCTGGCGATTATCAAGCAGATGAGCAGCGTGGCTCAGCTGGCGATTATCAAGCAGATGAGCAGCAGCAGGCAGGTGTCGCGCGGCTCAGCTATCGATTATCAAGCAGATGAGCAGGCAGGTGTCGCGCGGCTCAGCTGGCGATTATCAAGCAGATGAGCAGGCAGGTGTCGCGCGGCTCAGCTGGCGATTATCAAGCAGATGATTAGGCAGGTGTCGCGCGGCTCAGCTGGCGATTATCAAGCAGATGAGCAGGCAGGTGTCGCGCGCGGCTCAGCTGGCGATTATCAAGCAGATGAGCAGGCAGGCAGGTGTCGCGCGGCTCAGCTGGCGATTATCAAGCAGATGAGCATGGCGTGGGCAGGTCGATTATCAAGCAGCAGCGGCTCAGCTGGCGATTATCAAGCAGAGCAGAGCAGGCAGGTGTCGGCGCGGCTCAGCTGGCGATTATCAAGCAGATGAGCAGGCAGGTGTCGCGCGGCTCAGCTGGCGATTATCAAGCAGATGAGCAGGCAGGTGTCGCGCGGCTCAGCTGGCGATTATCAAGCAGATGAGCAGGCAGGTGTCGCGCGGCGGCTCAGCTGGCGATTATCAAGCAGATGAGCAGGCAGGTGTCGCGCGGCTCAGCTGGCGATTATCAAGCAGATGAGCAGGCAGGTGTCGCGGCGCGGCTCAGCTGGCGATTATCAAGCAGATGAGCAGGCAGGTGTCGCGGCGGCTCAGCTGGCGATTATCAAGCAGATGAGCAGGCAGGTGTCGCGCGGCTCAGCTGCGCGATTATCAAGCAGATGAGCAGGCAGGTGCGATTATCAAGCAGATGGCTCAGCTGGCGATTATCAAGCAGATGAGCAGGCAGGTGTCGCGGCGGCTCAGCTGGCGATTATCAAGCAGATGAGCAGGCAGGTGTCGCGGCGGCTCAGCTGGCGATTATCAAGCAGATGAGCAGGCGGGTGTCGCGCGGCTCAGCTGGCGATTATCAAGCAGATGAGCAGGCAGGTGGTGCGGCGGCTCAGCTGGCGATTATCAAGCAGATGAGCAGGCAGGTGTCGCGCGGCTCAGCTGGCGATTATCAAGCAGATGAGCAGCAGGCAGGTGTCGCGCGGCTCGGCTCAGCTCATCGATTATCAAGCAGATGAGCAGGCAGGTGTCGCGCGGCTCAGCTGGCGATTATCAAAGCAGAGCAGGCAGGCAGGTGTCGCGCGGCTCAGCTGGCGATTATCAAGCAGATGAGCAGGTGGTGTCGCGCGGCGGCTCAGCTGCGCGATTATCAAGCAGATGAGCAGGCAGGTGTCGCGCGGCTCAGCTGGCGATTATCAAGCAGATGAGCAGGCGGGTGTCGCGCGGCTCAGCTGGCGATTATCAAGCAGATGAGCAGGCAGGTGTCGGTGGCTCAGCTGGCGATTATCAAGCAGATGAGCGATTATCAAGCAGATGAGCAGGCAGGTGTCGGCGCGGCTCAGCTGGCGATTATCAAGCAGATGAGCAGGCAGGTGTCGCGCGGCTCAGCTGGCGATTATCAAGCAGATGAGCAGGCAGGTGTCGCGCGGCTCAGCTGGCGATTATTATCAAGCAGATGAGCAGGCAGGTGTCGCGCGGCTCAGCTGGCGATTATCAAGCAGATGAGCAGGCAGGCAGGTGTCGCGGCTCGGCTCAGCTGGCGATTATCAAGCAGATGAGCAGGGGCGGGTCGGCGCGCGGCTCAGCTGGCGATTATCAAGCAAGCAGATGAGCAGGCAGGTGTCGTGGCGGCTCAGCTGGCTGGCGATTATCAAGCAGATGAGGCAGGCAGGGTGTGGCGCGGCTCAGCTGGCGATTATCAAGCAGATGAGCAGGCAGGTGTCGGCGCGGCTCAGCTGGCGATTATCAAGCAGATGAGCAGGCAGGTGTCGCGCGGCTCAGCTGGCGATTATCAAGCAGATGAGAGCAGGCAGGTGCAGGCGTCGCGGCTCAGCTGGCGATTATCAAGCAGATGAGCAGGCAGGGTCAGCTGGCGCGGCTCAGCTGTCGATTATCAAGCAGATGAGCAGGCAGGTGTCGCGCGGCTCAGCTGGCGATTATCAAGCAGATGAGCAGGCAGGTGGTGTGTCGCGGCTCGGCTCAGCTGGCGATTATCAAGCAGATGAGCAGGCAGGGTGTGTCTGCGGCTCAGCTGGCGATTATCAAGCAGATGAGCAGGTGGTGTCGCGGCGGCTCAGATTATCGATTATCAAGCAGATGAGCAGGCAGGTGTCGCGCGGCTCAGCTGGCGATTATCAA
Organism: Bos mutus; assembly: GCF_027580195.1. NCBI lineage: Eukaryota > Metazoa > Chordata > Mammalia > Artiodactyla > Bovidae > Bos > Bos mutus. Next base: position 3,472 of record NW_027218473.1, read on the forward strand.
GCAGATGAGCAGGCAGGTGTCGCGCGGCTCAGCTTCGATTATCAAGCAGGTGAGCAGGCAGGTGTCGCGCGGCTCAGCTGGTGATTATCAAGCAGATGAGCAGGCAGGTGTCGCGCGGCTCAGCTGGCGATTATCAAGCAGATGAGCAGGCAGGTGTGTCGCGCGCGGCTCAGCTGGCGATTATCAAGCAGATGAGCAGGCAGGTGTCGCGCATGGCTCAGCTGGCGATTATCAAGCAGATGAGATGAGCAGGCAGGTGTCGCGGCGGCTCAGCTGGCGATTATCAAGCAGATGAGCAGGCAGGTGTCTCGCGGCTCAGCTGGCGATTATCAAGCAGATGAGCAGGCAGGTGTCGCGCGGCTCAGCTGGCGATTATCAAGCAGATGAGCAGGCAGGTGTGTCGCGAGCAGGCTGGCGTTATCAAGCAGGAGCAGGCAGCTGGCGATTATCAAGCAGATGAGCAGGCAGGTGTCGCGGCGGCTCAGCTGGCGATTATCAAGCAGATGAGCAGGCAGGTGTCGCGCGGCTCAGCTGGCGATTATCAAGCAGATGAGCAGGCAGGTGTCGCGCGCGGCTCAGCTGGCGATTATCAAGCAGATGAGCAGGCAGGTGTCGCGCGGCTCAGCTGGCGATTATCAAGCAGATGAGCAGGCAGGTGTCGCGCGGCTCAGCTGGCGATTATCAAGCAGATGAGCAGGCAGGTGTCGCGGCGGCTCAGCTGGCGATTATCAAGCAGATGATGAGCAGGCAGGTGTCGCGGCTCGGCTCAGCTGGCGATTATCAAGCAGATGAGCAGGCAGGTGTCGGCGGCTCAGCTATCGATTATCAAGCAGATGAGCAGGCAGGTGTCGCGCGGCTCAGCTGGCGATTATCAAGCAGATGAGCAGCAGGAGGTGTCGCGCGGCTCAGTCGATTATCGATTATCAAGCAGATGAGCAGGCAGGTGTCGCGCGGCGGCTCAGCTGGCGATTATCAAGCAGATGAGCAGGCAGGTGTCGGGCGGCTCAGCTGGCGATTATCAAGCAGATGAGCAGGCAGGTGTCGCGCGCGGCTCAGCTGCTTATCGATTATCAAGCAGATGAGCAGGCAGGTGGCGCGCTCGGCTCAGCTGGCGATTATCAAGCAGATGAGCAGGCAGGTGTCGCGCGGCTCAGCTGGCGATTATCAAGCAAGCAGATGAGCAGGCAGGTGTCGCGCGCGGCTCAGCTGGCGATTATCAAGCAGATGAGCAGGCGGGGTGTCGCGCGGCTCAGCTGGCGATTATCAAAGCAGATGAGCAGGCAGGTGTCGCGCGCGGCTCAGCTGGCGATTATCAAGCAGATGAGCAGGCAGGTGTCGCGCGGCTCAGCTGGCGATTATCAAGCAGATGAGCAGGCAGGTGTCGCGCGGCTCAGCTGGCGATTATCAAGCAGAGATGAGCAGGCAGGTGTCGCGCGGCTCAGCTGGCGATTATCAAGCAGATGAGCAGGCAGGTGTCGCGCGGCTCAGCTGGCGATTATCAAGCAGATGAGCAGGGCTGGCGATTATCAAGCAGATGAGCAGGCAGGTGCTCAGCTGGCGATTATCAAGCAGATGAGCAGGCAGGTGTCGCGCGGCTCAGCTGGCGATTATCAAGCAGATGAGCAGGCAGGTGTGTCGCGGCGCGGCTCAGCTGGCGATTATCAAGCAGATGAGCAGGCAGGTGTCTCGCGCGGCTCAGCTGGCGATTATCAAGCAGATGAGCAGGCAGGTGCGGCGGCGGCTCAGCTGGCGATTATCAAGCAGATGAGCAGGCAGGTGTCGCGCGGCTCAGCTGGCGATTATCAAGCAGATGAGCAGGCAGGTGTCGCGCGGCTCAGCTGGCGATTATCAAGCAGATGAGCAGGCAGGTGTGTCGCGGCGGCTCAGCTGGCGATTATCAAGCAGATGAGCAGGCAGGTGTCGCGCGGCTCAGCTGGCGATTATCAAGCAGATGAGCAGAGGCAGGATGCGCGGCAGCGATTATCAGCAGATGAGCAGGCAGGTGCGGCGGCTCAGCTGGCGATTATCAAGCAGATGAGCAGGCAGGTGTCGCGCGGCTCAGCTGGCGATTATCAAGCAGATGAGCAGGCAGGTGTCGCGCGGCTCAGCTGGCGATTATCAAGCAGATGAGCAGGCAGGTGTCGCGCGGCTCAGCTGGCGATTATCAAGCAGATGAGCAGGCAGGTGTCGCGCGGCGGCTCAGCTGGCGATTATCATCAAGCAGATGAGCAGGCAGGTGTCAGGTGTCGGCGGCTCAGCTATCGATTATCAAGCAGATGAGCAGGCAGGTGTCGCGGCGCGGCTCAGCTGGCGATTATCAAGCAGATGAGCAGGCAGGTGTCGCGCGGCTCAGCTGGCGATTATCAAGCAGATGAGGCAGGTGGCAGGTGTCGCGCGGCTCAGCTGGCGATTATCAAGCAGATGAGCAGGCAGGGTGTCGCGGCGGCTCAGCTGGCGATTATCAAGCAGATGAGCAGGCAGGGCAGGTGTGTCGCGGCGCGGCTCAGCTGGCGATTATCAAGCAGATGAGCAGGCAGGTGTGTCGCGGCGGCTCAGCTGGCGATTATCAAGCAGATGAGCAGGCAGGTGTCGCGCGCGGCTCAGCGATTATATCAAGCAGATGAGCAGGCAGGTGTCGCGCGGCTCAGCTGGCGATTATCAAGCAGAGCAGCAGGCAGGGTGAGCGGCTCAGCTGGCGATTATCAAGCAGATGAGCAGGCAGGTGGCTCAGCTGGCGATTATCAAGCAGATGAGCAGGGCAGGCAGGTGTCGCGCGGCTCAGCTGGCGATTATCAAGCAGATGAGAGCAGGCAGGTGTCGCGCGGCTCAGCTGGCGATTATCAAGCAGATGAGCAGGGTGTGTCGCGGCTCGGCTCAGCTGGCGATTATCAAGCAGATGAGCAGGCAGGTGTCAGGCAGGCAGGCGGCGGCTCAGCTGGCGATTATCAAGCAGATGAGCAGGCAGGTGTGTCGCGCGGCTCAGCTGGCGATTATCAAGCAGATGAGCAGGCAGGGTGTCGTCGGCGGCTCTCAGCTGGCGATTATCAAGCAGATGAGCAGGCAGGGTGTCGCGCGGCTCAGCTGGCGATTATCAAGCAGATGAGCAGGCAGGTGTCGTCGCGGCTCAGCTGGCGATTATCAAGCAGATGAGCAGGCAGGTGTCGCGCGGCTCAGCTGCTGGCGATTATCAAGCAGATGAGCAGGCAGGTGTCGCGGCTCAGCTGGCGATTATCAAGCAGATCAGCTGGCGATTATCAAGCGATTATCAAGCATGGCAGGTGTCGCGCGGCTCAGCTGGCGATTATCAAGCAGATGAGCAGGCAGGTGTCGCGCGGCTCAGCTGGCGATTATCAAGCAGATGAGCAGGCAGGGTGTCGCGGCGGCTCAGCTGGCGATTATCAAGCAGATGAGCAGGCAGGTGTGCGCGGGCTCGGCTGGCGATTATCAAGCAGATGAGCAGGCAGGTGTCGCGCTCAGCTCAGCTGGCGATTATCAAGCAGATGAGCAGGCAGGTGTCGCGCGGCTCAGCTGGCGATTATCAAGCAGAGAGAGCAGGCAGGTGTCGCGGCGGCTCAGCTTATCGATTATCAAGCAGATGAGCAGGCAGGTGTCGCTCGTGTCAGCTGGCGATTATCAAGCAGAGGAGCAGGCAGGTGTCGCGCGGCTCAGCTGGCGATTATCAAGCAGATGAGCAGGCAGGTGTCGCGCGGCTCAGCTGGCGATTATCAAGCAGATGAGCAGGCAGGTGTCGCGCGGCTCAGCTGGCGATTATCAAGCAGATGAGCAGGGCAGGTGTCGCGCGGCTCAGCTGTCGATTATCAAGCAGATGAGCAGGCAGGTGGTGTCGCGGCTCGGCTCAGCTGGCGATTATCAAGCAGATGAGGCAGGCAGGTGTCGGCTCGGCTCGGCGATTATCTCAGATGGCGATTATCAAGCAGATGAGCAGGCAGGTGTCTCGCGGCTCAGCTTCGATTATCAAGCAGATGAGCAGGCAGGTGTCGCGCGGCTCAGCTGGCGATTATCAAGCAGATGAGCAGGCAGGCAGGTGTCGCGCGGCTCAGCTGGCGATTATCAAGCAAGCAGAGCAGAGCAGGCAGGTGTGGCTCGCGGCTCAGCTGGCGATTATCAAGCAGATGAGCAGGCAGGTGGTGTCGCGCGGCTCAGCTGGCGATTATCAAGCAGATGAGCAGGTGGTGTCGGCGCGGCTCAGCTGGCGATTATCAAGCAGATGAGCAGGCAGGTGTCGCGCGGCTCAGCTGGCGATTATCAAGCAGATGAGCAGGCAGGTGTCGCGCGGCTCAGCTATCGATTATCAAGCAGATGAGCAGGCAGGTGTCGCGCGGCTCAGCTGGCGATTATCAAGCAGATGAGCAGGCAGGTGTCGCGCGGCTCAGCTGGCGATTATCAAGCAGATGAGCAGGCAGGTGTCACGGGGCTCAGCTGTCGATTATGAAGCAGATGAGCAGGCAGGTGTCGGCGGCTCGGCTCGATTATCAAGGCGATTATCAAGCAGATGAGCAGGGCAGGTGTCGCGCGGCTCAGCTGGCGATTATCAAGCAGATGAGCAGGCAGGGTGTCGCGGCAGCTGCGATGGCGATTATCAAGCAGAGCAGAGCAGGTGGGTGTTATCGCGGCTCATTGGCGATTATCAAGCAGATGAGCAGGCAGGGCGGCGGCTCAGCTGGCGATTATCAAGCAGATGAGCAGCAGGTGATTATCAAGCAGGCTCAGCTGGCGATTATCAAGCAGATGAGCAGGCAGGTGCTCGGCTCAGCTGGCGATTATCAAGCAGATGAGCAGGCAGGTGTCGCGAGCGGCTCAGCTATCGATTATCAAGCAGATGAGCAGGCAGGTGTCGCGGCGGCTCAGCTGGCGATTATCAAGCAGATGAGCAGGCAGGTGTCGCGGGGGCTCAGCTGGCGATTATCAAGCAGATGAGCAGCAGGGTGTCGCGCGGCTCAGCTGGCGATTATCAAGCAGATGAGCAGGCAGGTGTCGCGCGCGGCTCAGCTGGCGATTATCAAGCAGATGAGCAGGCAGGGTGTCGCGGCGGCTCAGCTGGCGATTATCAAGCAGATGAGCAGGCAGGTGCTCGGCGCTGGCGATTATCAAGCAGATGAGCAGGCAGGTGTCGGCGCGGCTCAGCTGGCGATTATCAAGCAGATGAGCAGGCAGGTGGTGTCGCGCGGCTCAGCTGGCGATTATCAAGCAGATGAGCAGGCAGGTGTGTCGCGCGGCTCAGCTGGCGATTATCAAGCAGATGAGCAGGCAGGTGTCGCGCGGCGGCTCAGCTATCGATTATCAAGCAGATGAGCAGGCGGGTGTCGCGCGCGGCTCAGCTATCGATTATCAAGCAGATGAGCAGGCAGGTGTCGCGCGGCTCAGCTGGCGATTATCAAGCAGATGAGCAGGCAGGTGTCGCGGCGGCTCAGATTATCAAGCGATTATCAAGCAGATGTGCGGCAGGCGGCGTATCAAGCAGATGGCGGCTCAGCTGCTCGATTATCAAGCAGATGAGCAGGCAGGTGTCGCGCGCGGCTCAGCTGGCGATTATCAAGCAGATGAGCAGGCAGGTGTCGCGCGGCTCAGCTGGCGATTATCAAGCAGATGAGCAGGCGGTGTGTCGCGCGGCTCAGCTGGCGATTATCAAGCAGATGAGCAGGCAGGCAGGTGTCGGCGGCGCGGCTCAGCTGGCGATTATCAAGCAGATGAGCAGGCAGGTGTCGCGGCGGGCTGGCGATTATCAAAGATGAGCAGGCAGGTGTCGCGCGGCTCAGCTGGCGATTATCAAGCAGATGAGCAGGCAGGTGGTGTCGCGCGGCTCAGCTGGCGATTATCAAGCAGATGAGCAGGCAGGGTGTCGCGCGGCTCAGCTGGCGATTATCAAGCAGATGAGCAGGCAGGTGTCGCGGCTGGCTCAGCTGGCGATTATCAAGCAGATGAGAGCAGGTGGGTGTCGCGCGCGGCTCAGCTGGCGATTATCAAGCAGATGAGCAGGCAGGTGTCGCGCGGCTCAGCTGGCGATTATCAAGCAGATGAGCAGGCAGGTCGCGCGGCTCAGCTGGCGATTATCAAGCAGATGAGCAGGCAGGTGTCGCGCGGCTCAGCTGGCGATTTATCAAGCAGATGAGCAGGCAGGTGGCGGCGGCGGCTCAGCTATCGATTATCAAGCAGATGAGCAGGCAGGGTGTCGCGCGGCTCAGCTATCGATTATCAAGCAGATGAGCAGGCAGGCAGGTGTCGCGCTCGGCTCAGCTGGCGATTATCAAGCAGATGAGCAGGCAGGTGTCGCGGCGGCTCAGCTGGCGATTATCAAGCAGATGAGCAGGCAGGTGTCGCGCGGCTCAGCTATCGATTATCAAGCAGAGCAGCAGCAGGTGCGCGCGGCTCAGGTCGATTATCAAGCAGATGAGCAGGCGGCTCAGCTGGCGATTATCAAGCAGATGAGCAGGCAGGTGTCTCAGCGCGGCTCAGCTGGCGATTATCAAGCAGATGAGCAGGCAGGTGTCGCGCGGCTCAGCTGGCGATTATCAAGCAGATGAGCAGGCAGGTGTCGCGCGCGGCTCAGCTGGCGATTATCAAGCAGATGAGCAGGCAGGTGTCGCGCGGCTCAGCTGGCGATTATCAAGCAGATGAGCAGGCAGGTGTCGCGGCGGCTCAGCTGGCGATTATCAAGCAGAGATGAGCAGGCAGGTGTCGCGCGGCTCAGCTGGCGATTATCAAGCAGATGAGCAGGCAGGTGTCGCGCGCGGCTCAGCTGGCGATTATCAAGCAGATGAGCAGGCGGGTGTCGCGCGGCTCAGCAGCTCGATTATCAAGCAGATGAGCAGGCAGGGTGCGCGGCTCAAGCGATTATGAGCAGGCAGGCAGGTGTCGCGCGGCTCAGCTGGCGATTATCAAGCAGATGAGCAGGCAGGTGGCAGGTGTGCGCGATTATCAAGCAGCTCAGCTGGCGATTATCAAGCAGATGAGCAGGCAGGTGTCGCGGCGGCTCAGCTGGCGATTATCAAGCAGATGAGCAGGCAGGTGTCGGCTCGGCTCAGCTGGCGATTATCAAGCAGATGAGCAGGCAGGTGCGCGGCGGCTCAGCTTCGATTATCAAGCAGATGAGCAGGCAGGTGTGTCGCGCGGCTCAGCTGGCGATTATCAAGCAGATGAGCAGGTGTGTCGCGGCTCAGCTGGCGATTATCAAGCAGATGAGCAGGCAGGTGTCGCGGCGGCTCAGCTGGCGATTATCAAGCAGATGAGCAGGCAGCAGCGGCAGCTGGCGATTATCAAGCAGATGAGCAGGCGGTGGCAGGCAGCTCGGCTCGGCTGCGATGGCGATTATCAAGCAGATGAGCAGGCAGGTGTGTCGCGCGGCTCAGCTGGCGATTATTATCAAGCAGCAGGCAGGTGGTGGTGTCGGCGCGGCTGGCGATTATCAAGCGATTATCAAGGCAGATGAGCAGGCTGGGTGTCAGCAGATGCGTGGCTCAGCTGCTGCGATTATCAAGCAGATGAGCAGGCGGGTGCGCGCGGCTCAGCTATTCGATTATCAAGCAGATGAGCAGGCAGGTGTCGCGCGGCTCAGCTGGCGATTATCAAGCAGATGCAGCAGGCAGGTGTCGCGCGGCTCAGCTGGCGATTATCAAGCAGATGAGCAGGCAGGTGTCGCGCGGCTCAGCTGGCGATTATCTAGCAGATGAGCAGGCAGGTGTGTCGCGCGGCTCAGCTGGCGATTATCATCAAGCAGATGAGCAGGCAGGTGTGTCGCGCGGCTCAGCTGGCGATTATCAAGCAGATGAGCAGGCAGGTGTCGCGCGGCTCAGCTGGCGATTACAAGCAGATGATGAGCAGGGCAGGTGGCTCAGCTGGCGCGGCTCAGCTGGCAGGTTATCAAGCAGATGAGCGATTAGGCAGGTGTGGCAGGTGTCGGCTCAGCTGGCGATTATCAAGCAGATGAGCAGGCAGGGTGGTGTCGCGCGGCTCAGCTGGCGATTATCAAGCAGATGAGCAGGCAGGTGTGTCGGCGCGGCTCAGCTATCGATTATCAAGCAGATGAGCAGGCAGGTGTCGCGCGGCTCAGCTGGCGATTTATCAAGCAGATGAGCAGGCAGGGTGTCGCGGCGGCTCAGCTGGCGATTATCAAGCAGATGAGCAGGCAGGTGTCGCGCGCGGCTCAGCTGGCGATTATCAAGCAGATGAGCAGGCAGGTGTCGCGCGGCTCAGCTGCGCGATTATCAAGCAGATGAGCAGGCAGGTGTCGCGCGGCTCAGCTGGCGATTATCAAGCAGATGAGCAGGCAGGTGTCGCGCGCGGCTCAGCTGGCGATTATCAAGCAGATGAGCAGGGGGTGTCGCGGCTCAGCTGCTGGCGATTATCAAGCAGATGAGCAGGCAGGTGTCAGCGCGGCTCAGCAGCGATTATCAAGCAGATGAGCAGCAGGCAGGTGTCGTGCGCGGCTCAGCTGGCGATTATCAAGCAGATGATGCAGGCAGGCAGGTGTCGATTATCAAGCAGATGGCTCAGCTGGCGATTATCAAGCAGATGAGCAGAGCAGGCAGGTGTCGCGCGGCTCAGCTGGCGATTATCAAGCAGATGAGCAGGCAGGTGTCGCGCGGCTCAGCGATTATCAAGCAGATGAGCAGGCAGGCAGGTGTCGCGCGGCTCAGCTGGCGATTATCAAGCAGATGAGCAGGGGGTGTCGCGCGGCTCAGCTGGCGATTATCAGCAGCAGATGAGCAGCAGCAGGGTGTCGCGCGGCTCAGCTGGCGATTATCAAGCAGATGAGCAGGCAGGTGTCGCGCGGCTCAGCTGGCGATTATCAAGCAGATGAGCAGGCAGGTGTCGCGCGGCTCAGCTGGCGATTATCAAGCAGATGGGGCAGGTGTCGCGCGGCTCAGCTATCGATTATCAAGCAGATGAGCAGGCAGGGTGTCGCGCGGCTCAGCTGGCGATTATCAAGCAGATGAGCAGGCAGGTGTCGCGCGGCTCAGCTGGCGATTATCAAAGCAGATGAGCAGGCAGGTGTCGCGCGGCTCAGCTGGCGATTATCAAGCAGATGAGCAGGCAGGTGTCGCGCGGCTCAGCTGGCGATTATCAGCAAGATGAGCAGGCAGGTGTCGCGCGGCTCAGCTGGCGATTATCAAGCAGATGAGCAGGCAGGTGTCGCGCGGCGGCTCAGCTGGCGATTATCAAGCAGATGAGCAGGCAGGTGTCGCGCGGCTCAGCTGGCGATTATCAAGCAGATGATGAGCAGGCAGGTGTCGGCGCGGCTCAGCTGGCGATTATCAAGCAGATGAGCAGGCAGGTGTCGGCGCGGCTCAGCTGGCGATTATCAAGCAGATGAGCAGGCAGGTGTCGCGCGGCTCAGCTGGCGATTATCAAGCAGATGAGCATGAGCAGGCAGGTGTCGCGCGGCTCAGCTGGCGATTATCAAGCAGATGAGCAGGCAGGTGTCGCGCGGCTCAGCTGGCGATTATCAAGCAGATGAGCAGGCAGGTGTCGCGCGGCTCTGCTGGCGATTATCAAGCAGATGAGCAGGCAGGTGTCGCGCGGCTCAGCTGGCGATTATCAAGCAGATGAGCAGGCAGGTGTCGCGCGGCTCAGCTGGCGATTATCAAGCAGATGAGCAGGCAGGTGTCGCGCGGCTCAGCTGCGATTATCAAGCAGATGAGCAGGCGGGTGTCGCGCGGCTCAGCTGGCGATTATCAAGCAGATGAGCAGGCAGGTGTCGCGCGGCTCAGCTGGCGATTATCAAGCAGATGAGCAGGCAGGTGTCGCGCGGCTCAGCTGGCGATTATCAAGCAGATGAGCAGGCAGGGTGTCGCGTGGCTCAGTTGTCGATTATCAAGCAGATGAGCAGGCAGGTGTCGCGCGGCTCAGCTGGCGATTATCAAGCAGATGATGAGCAGGCAGGTGTCGCGCGGCTCAGCTGGCGATTATCAAGCAGATGAGCAGGCAGGTGTCGCGGCGGCTCAGCTGGCGATTATCAAGCAGATGAGCAGGCAGGTGTCGCGCGCGGCTCAGCGATTATCGATTATCAAGCAGATGAGCAGGCAGGTGTCGCGCGGCTCAGCTGGCGATTATCAAGCAGATGAGCAGGCAGGTGTCGCGCGGCTCAGCTGGCGATTATCAAGCAGATGAGCAGGCAGGTGTCGCGGCGGCTCAGCTGGCGATTATCAAGCAGATGAGCAGGCAGGTGTCGCGCGGCTCAGCTGGCGATTATCAAGCAGATGAGCAGGCAGGTGTCGCGCGGCTCAGCTGGCGATTATCAAGCAGATGAGCAGGCAGGTGTCGCGCGGCTCAGCTGGCGATTATCAAGCAGATGAGCAGGCAGGTGTCGCGCGGCTCAGCTGGCGATTATCAAGCAGATGAGCAGGCAGGTGTGTCGCGGCTCTCAGCTGGCGATTATCAAGCAGATGAGCAGGCAGGTGTCGCGCGGCTCAGCTGGCGATTATCAAGCAGATGAGCAGGCAGGTGTCGCGCGGCTCAGCTGGCGATTATCAAGCAGATGAGCAGGCAGGTGTCGCGCGGCTCAGCTGGCGATTATCAAGCAGATGAGCAGGCAGGTGTCGCGTGGCTCAGCTGGCGATTATCAAGCAGATGAGCAGGCAGGTGTCGCGCGGCTCAGCTGGCGATTATCAAGCAGATGAGCAGGCAGGTGTCGCGGCTCAGCTGGCGATTATCAAGCAGATGAGCAGGCAGGTGTCGCGCGGCTCAGCTGGCGATTATCAAGCAGATGAGCAGGCAGGTGTCGCGCGGCTCAGCTGGCGATTATCAAGCAGATGAGCAGGCAGGTGTCGCGCGGCTCAGCTGGCGATTATCAAGCAGATGAGCAGGCAGGTGTCGCGCGGCTCAGCTGGCGATTATCAAGCAGATGAGCAGGCAGGTGTCCGCGCGGCTCAGCTGGCGATTATCAAGCAGATGAGCAGGCAGGGTGTCGCGCGGCTCAGCTGGCAATTATCAAGCAGATGAGCAGGCAGGTGTGCGCGCTCGGCTCAGCTGGCGATTATCAAGCAGATGAGCAGGCAGGTGTCGCGCGGCTCAGCTGGCGATTATCAAGCAGATGAGCAGGCAGGTGTCGCGCGGCTCAGCTGGCGATTATCAATCAAGCAGATGAGCAGGCAGGTGATGAGCAGGCAGGTGTGGCGCGGCTCAGCTGGCGATTATCAAGCAGATGAGCAGGCAGGTGTCGCGCGGCTCAGCTGGCGATTATCAAGCAGATGAGCAGGCAGGTGTCGCGCGGCTCAGCTATCGATTATCAAGCAGATGAGCAGGCGGGTAGCAGATGAGCAGGCAGGGTGTCGCGCGGCTCAGCTGGCGATTATCAAGCAGATGAGCAGGCAGGTGTCGTCGCGGCTCAGCTGGCGATTATCAAGCAGATGAGCAGGCAGGTGTCGCGCGGCTCAGCTGGCGATTATCAAGCAGATGAGCAGGCAGGTGTGTCGCGCGGCTCAGCTGGCGATTATCAAGCAGATGAGCAGGCAGGTGTCGCGCGGCTCAGCTGGCGATTATCAAGCAGATGAGCAGGCAGGTGTCGCGCGGCTCAGCTGGCGATTATCAAGCAGATGAGCAGGCGGGTGTCGCGGGGCTCAGCTGGCGATTATCAAGCAGATGAGCAGGCAGGTGT
>NW_027218474.1:0-6283 GCF_027580195.1 Bos mutus
TTCTGCTTCTTGTGATATCGCCGCTGGGCGAGATTCATCCTTCACGGTCCGCTGGGCGGAGCCTCTCACTATAATCCCAGCTGGGGCGTCCGCTCACATCGCCGGCGCGATCTGATCACTGGCGTCACTGTCACTTCGCCATCCGCGCAACTGACGTGCCGCCGATTAGCCTGCTCGCTGCGATATGCCAGTGGCCGGATTCATGCCGCTCTCTGTGTATCGCCAGCTGGGCCGGTTCATGCCTGCCACTGGCATCGCCGCTGGGCCAGTTCTGGCTGCTCACTGCGAATCCAGCTGCGCAGTTCATGCTTCCTGTATAATGCCGCTGGGCCGGATTCATGCCTGCTCACTGTGATATCGCCACTGGCCGCGTACGTATCGTGAATGCCAGCTGGCGAGGATTCAGCTGCTCTCTGAATGCCAGCTGGGCGATTCGCCTGCTCACTGTGTTCGCCAGCTGGCGGGTTCATGCTGCTACTGTGATAATCGCCAGCTGCCCGGATTCATGCCTGCTCACTGGATAATCGCCAGCTGCGCCGATTCATGCCTGCTCACTGTGATATGCCAGCTGGCGGGATTCAGCTGCCACTGTGTCGCCAGCTGGGCGGTCGCCTGCTCAGCTCTGCTATGCCAGGGGCGTCATGCCTGCTCAGCTGTGATGCGCCACTGGGCAGTTCTTTACCTCTCGCTGCTTGATAATCGCCTAATCCTGGCCTCGCTGCTCATGGATAATCCCAGCTGGGCGGTTCTGCACCATCGCCTTGAGGCCAGTCCATGCGAGAGTTCATCACATGACGTCCATCAGCGCCTTCAGTCACCTGATCGCGCGCCGATCGTGCTCGATCGGTTGCGCTATTCAGCGTGATATCGCCAGCTGGCGCAGATCTGCCTGCTCACTGGATAATGCGCTGGGCGCGATTGCTGCTCATCTGCTGTATGCCAGCTGGGCGCAGGATTCATGCCTGCTCGCTGCTGATAATCGCCGCTGGCGCGTATTCATGGCTGTTATCGCGATAATGCCAGCTAAGCCGCAGATTCATGCCTGCTCACTGTGATAATCGCCATTGGGCGCAGTTCATGCTGCTCAGCTGCTATTCGCCGCTGGGCAGATCCTGGTCTCCTGATAGCCGAGCGTCACAGATCAGCACCTCTCAGCCGATGCAGCGTGATAATGCCTGCGGTCAGGATTGCGCCTGCAGCTGTGATATGCAGCGGCCGCGGATCATGCCGCCATCTGCTGATAATGCCAGCTGGGCGAGATTCATGCCTGCTCATCTGCTTGATAATCGCCAGCTGGCCAGATTCATGCCTTCTCATCGGATAACCCAGCTGGCGCATTTGCTGCTCACTGTGATTATCGCGCTGGGCGGTTCTGCCTGTCAGCTGCGATAATTCGCTGGGCGCGGTTCAGCCTGCTCATCGCGATTCTGCCTGCTAGCTGTCCGTCGAAGCTCTGTCGCACAGCGTCACTGCGGCTCTCGTCACTGTCACTGCGCAGCCGGATCGTGTCGCGATTCGATTGCGCCGTCAGCTGATAATGCCAGCTGGCGCGATTCGCCTGCTCACTGGATATCGCCAGCTGCGCGTTTCGCCTGCTCGCTGTTTCTTCCTGCTGGGCACATGTCGTGCGAGCTACGATCACACTGGAGTCACTGATCAGCGCCTTCGTCACTGATCCGGCGCACCACGATCGTCCTGCTGTTCGGTTGCGCCTGCTCGCTCTTATAATCCAGCTGAGCCACAGGATGCTGCTGCCATCGTGATAATCGCCAGCTGGGCGTTCATGCCTGCTCATCTGTGTTCGCCGCTGGGCCTAGGATCATGCCGTCGCGCTGCACGCCGTAGCCCCAGCTGCGATACGCTGGGCGATACTCTCGCGATAATCCCTGGGCGACTCCTCCACAATCGGCCAGTTCGCTGCTCCGGATAATCGCCGCTGGGGTCACGTGATTCGCCGCGCCGTCTGCCGTTCTGGAAAGCCGCTCCTGATTGCTTCACTTGATACCTGCAGCGCCCTTTCGTAATGGCGGATCTGCAGCTGACGCTGCGATTCGCTCTCATCGGATGCGCGGGCGCAACGCCCCGCTGCTATAATCGCCCCGTTATCTGCTCTCGGAGCCAGCTGGCTGATGCTGCTCGTTGATTCCAGCGGCCGGTGCCTCGCGGAGGGGGGTCATCTGCTAGCGGATTCCCGCGGGCTGATTCGCCTGCTCGCGATACGCGCGGGCGCTGTCGCATGATTCTGCTATCTGGATAATCGCCAGCTGGGCCGCAGGATTCATGCCTGCTCACCCGCTGATTCTGCCTGCTGAGGCGCAGTCCGTGCAGGAGGCTCCTGATCAGCACATGAGCAGTCACATGATCAGCGCCTATCAGTCACCTGATCCGCGCGACAGCCACGTGATCAGTGCCTGCGGATTACAGGATTAGCGCCTGCTCAGCTGCTTGATATCGCCAGCTGAGCGCAGGATGCATGCCTGCTCATCTGCTGATAATCGCCTGCTGGGCGCGCAGGATTCATGCCTGCTCAGCTGCGATAATCGCCAGCTGGGCGCAGGGATTCATGCCTGCTCAGCTGTGATAATCGCCGCTGGGCAGGGGAGTATTCATGGCTGTTCATCTGCTGATAATCGCCAGCTAACGCAGATTCATGCCTGCTCAGCTGCTGATAATCGCCATTGGGGCGCAGGATTCTGCCTGCTCAGCTGCTTAATTCTGCCTGCTGAGGCACTGATCCGTGTTGGATAGCTCCTGATCAGCACTGAGCAGTCACAAGATCAGCACCTCTCAGTCACCTGATCACTGCATGACAGCCACGTGATCAATGCCTGCAGAGTTACAGGATTAAACGCCTGCTCAGCTGCTTGATAATTGCCAGCTGAGCCGCAGGATCATGCCTGGCCATCTGCTTGATAATCGCCAGCTGGGCCGAGAGATTCATGCCTGCTCATCTGCTTGATAATCGCCGTAGCTGGCAGCCATGATTCATGCCTGCTCATCAACGATGTCGCCGCTGGGCAGCAGTATTCATGGCTCTGTTCATCTGTGATAATGCCAGCTAAGCCCGCATGATTCATGCCTGCTCAGCTGTGATAATCGCCATTAGGACGCAGGATTCATGCCTGCTCAGCGCTCCTTAATTCTTGCCTGCTGAGGGCTGCGCGATCCGTCAGGATAGCTCCTGATCAGCACGCAAACAGTCTAGATCCAACACCTCTCAGTCTGCAAATCCGCCGTGAGCAGCCACGTGATCAATGCCTGCAGGTTACAGGATTAGCGCCTCTCAGCTGCTTGATAATTGCCAGCTGAGCCGCGGGATAAATGCCCTGCCATACCAGCGATAATCGCCAGCTGGGCCGGGTATTCATGCCTGCTCCATGTACGATAATCGCCAGTAGGCCGCGCAATTCATGCCTTCTCATCTGGCGATAATCGCCAGCTGGCGCGTGTCATGCCTGTCAGCTGCTTGATAATTCGTCAGCTGGGCGGAGGATTCATGCCTGCTCAGCTGCTTCGGGATAATGATCGCTGGGCGCAGGTTCATGCCTGCTCAGCTGCTTGATTCCGATAACGCCAGGCACGCAGTCCGTGCAGAGAGCCACCTGCTCATTCGCTGAGCAGTCGCGCAGTCAGCGCCTCTCTCAGTCACCATGCCTGCTCCGCCGTCGCGTGATCAGTGCCTGCTGGAGGGGCACAGGATTAAGGAGAGCTCAGCTGTGATAATCGCCAGCTGAGCAGCATTCGATCACGCCTCTCAGTCACTTGATCACTGCCAGCTGACAGCCACGTTTCATGCCTGCTCAGTCACGATTAGCGCCTGCTGATCTGCATGGTCGTCGCCAGCAGAGCTGCCTGATCAATGCGCGGTAGTCACGCTGATCCGGCGCCTATCAGTCACCCCTGAGACCACTGCATCTCAGCCACGTGATCCAGTTCCTGCTGGGCCGAGGATTCATGCGCGCTGCTCAGCCGCCTGATAATCGCCAGGGGGCCACGGGATCTGCGCCTGCTCAGCTGCTTGATAATCCTCTCGCCAGCTGGGCCGCAGGGATTCTTGCCTGCTCATCTGTGATAATAATTATCGCCCGCCAGACATCAGTTCATGCCTGCTCAGCTGCCTGAAAATCGCCAGCTGGGCCGCAGGATTCTGGCGCTCGCTCAGGGCGCGGTGATAATCGCCAGCTGGGCAGGATTGTGCCTGCTCATCTGCCGCCAGCTGGGTCTGGGATTCATGCGCCTGCTCATTCTGCTTGATAATCGCTAGCTGGGCCGCATGATTCGTGCCTGCTCATCTGTGATAACGCCAGCTGGTCGCGAGATTGCGCTACCTGCTCTTCTGCTTGATAATCGCCAGCTGGCCGCAGGATTCATGCCTGCTCACTGCTTGATAATCGCCAGCTGGGCCACGTGATTCATGCCTGCTCATCTCTTGAGTCACGCCAGCTGGGCCCAGAGGTGATTCATGCCTTCTCAGGCGCTTGATAATCGCCATTGGGCGCAGGATTCATGCCTGCTCAGCTTGCTTGATAATCGCCAGCTGGGTCGCAGGATTCATGCCTGCACATCTGCTTGATAATCGCCAGCTGGGCCGCAGGATTCATGCCTGCTCATTCTGTTTGATAATCGCCAGCTGGGCCGCAGGATTCTGCCTGCTCATCTGCTTGATAATCGCCAGCTGGGCCGCAGTTTCATGGCTGTCATCACCTGATAACGCTCGCTGGGCGCATGATTCATGATCGGCTGTGATAATCGCCAGCTGAGTCACGTGATTCATGCCTGCTCATCTGCTTTGATAATCGCCCAGCTCACCTGATTCATTCTTGCTCATCTGTTTGATTATCGCCAGCTGGGCCGCAGGGATTCATGCCTGCTCATCTGTTTGATTAACGCCAGCTGGGCAGCATGATTGCAGGAGGGCTGCTGAGGTGCCATGGCAGTCAAACGATCAGTTGGGCTCATTCACCTCATCAGCTGCTTGACAGCCACGTAGTCAGTGCCAGCCGGGCCGCAGATTCGGGCGCCCGTTCACTGCCTGATTCTGCCTGCCGAGGCACATGACCGCGTGGCGAGAGCTACCGATCACAATACGAGCAGTCACACGATCAGCACTCAGTCACCTGATCACCGCATGACAGCCACGTGATCAGTGCCGCGAGTCACGTGATTAGCGCCGTCATCTGCTTGATAACGCCAGCTGGGCCGCAGGATTCATGCTCGCTCAGGTGCCTGATAACGCCAGCCGGGCCGCAGGATTCATGCCTCAGCTCCGCCGCTAATCACCAGCTGGCAGGATTGAGGTATCCGCCTGACAGCCAGGTGACCAGCACATGAGCAGTACGCTTGATAACGCCAGCTGGGCCGCGAGGATTCATGCCTGCTCATCTGCTTGATTAACGCCAGCCGGGCCGCAGGATAGTGCTCTGCTGAGCCACCGCCAGCAGGGCCGCTGATCCATGCAGGAGGGGAGCATCCGCCTGATAAGCGCCAGTCACCTAAGGATTCATGCCTGCTCAGCCGCCTGATCATCGCTTGACAGCCACTTGATCAGTGCCTTCAGGCGTTACCGCGAGGGGCCGCAGGGATTCATGCCTGCTCAGCTGCTTGATAATCGCCAGCTGGGCCGCAGGATGCATGCCTGCTCATCTGCTTGATAACGCCAGCTGCAGGAGATCGCCTGCTCAGGCGCCTGATAATCGCCAGCCGGGCCGCAGGATTCATGCCTGCTCATCTGCTTGATAATCGCCAGCTGGGCCGCGAGGATATGCCTTCTCAGGCGCTCAGCTGGGCTTTATTCTTTGCCTGCTCAGCTGCTTGGTAATCGCAAAGCTGGGCCGGAGAGGATTCATGCCTGCTCAGCTGCTTGATAATCGCCAGCTTGCAGTATCAGCGCCTGCTCAGTCACCTTTATCTCTTTGCTGGGAGGACATGATCCCATGCAGTGGAGATCAGCGCCGTCACCCGATCACCGCCGCAGCCATTCGGCCGCTGATCGCCAGTCGCCTGATAACGCCAGCCACCGCAGGATGCCAGCCGTCAGCCGCTTGATCGCCAGCCGGGCCGCAGGATCTCATGCCGTCATTCGCCGATAATGACCGGGCCGCAGGATCTATGCCCGCTCAGCCGCCCGATAACGCCAGGTGGGCCGCAGGATTCATGCCGCTCAGTTCGCTGATAATCGCCAGCCGGGCCGCAGGATTCATGCCTCAGCTGCCTCGGTAACGCGAACGGGCCGTAGGATTCATGCCTGCTCATCTGCTTGGCAACGCCAGCCGGGCCGCAGGAT
>NW_027218475.1:0-2977 GCF_027580195.1 Bos mutus
CCTGCTCATCTGCACAATACTCGCCAGCGGGCGCGACACCTGCCTGCTCATCTGCCTGATACTGCGCCAGCTGAGCGCGCGACACCTGCCTGCTCATCTGCCTGATACTCGCCAGCTGAGCCGCGCGACACCTGCCTGCTCATCTGCCTGATAGCCCAGCTGAGCCGCGCGACACCTGCCTGCTCATCTGCCTGATACTCTTGGCTGAGCCGCGCGACACCTGCCTGCTCATCTGCCTGATACTAAGCCAGCTGAGCGCGCGACACCTGCCTGCTCATCTGCCTGATGCTCGCCAGTGAGCCGCGACACCTGCCTGCTCATCTGCCTGATACTTCCAGCTGGCCCCGCGACACCTGCCTGCTCATCTGCCTGATACTGCGCCAGCAGCCTGCGACACCTGCTGCTCATCGGCCTGATACTCGCCAGCTGGGCCGCGCGACACCTGCCTGCTCATCTGCCTGATACTCGCCAGCTGAGCCGCGCGACACCTGCCTGCTCATCTGCCTGATGCTCGCCCAGCGGCCGCGCGCGACACCTGCCTGCTCATCTGCCTGATACTCGCCATCGACACCTGCCTGCTCATCTGCCTGATCTCAGCCAGCTGCGCCGCGCGACACCTGCCTGCTCATCTGCCTGATGCTGCCAGCTGGGCCGCGCGACACCTGCCTGCTCATCTGCCTGATGCTCCGCCAGCTGGCGCGCGACACCTGCCTGCTCATCATCTGATACTCGCCAGCTGAGCCGCGCGACACCTGCCTGCTCAACTGCCTGATACTCGCCAGCTGACCCTCGCGACACCTGCCTGCTCATCTGCCTGATAATCGCCAGTGAGCCCCGCGACACCTGCCTGCTCATCTGCCTGATAATCGCCAGCTGAGCTATGCGACACCTGCCTGCTCATCTGCCTGATAATCGCCAGCTGAGCGCGCGACACCTGCCTGCTCATCTGCCTGATACTCTCAGCTGGCGCGCGACACCTGCCTGCTCATCTGCCTGATACTCGCCAGCTGGAGCGCGCGACACCTGCCTGCTCATCTGCCTGATACTCGCCAGCTGAGCCGCGCGACACCTGCCTGCTCATCTGCCTGATACTCGCCAGCTGAGCGCGCGACACCTGCCTGCTCATCTGCCTGATACTCGCCAGCTGGAGCGCGCGCGACACCTGCCTGCTCATCTGCCTGATGCTCAGCCAGCAGAGCGCGCGACACCTGCCTGCTCATCTGCCTGATGCTGCGCCAGCTGGGCCCGCGACACCTGCCTGCTCATCTGCCTGATGCTGCGCCAGCTGAGCCGCGCGACACCTGCCTGCTCATCTGCTGATAATCGCCAGCTGAGCCTGCGACACCTGCCTGCTCATCTGCCTGATACTCGCCAGCAGGAGCGCGCGACACCTGCCTGCTCATCTGCCTGATAATCGCCAGCTGAGCCCGCGCTGCCTGCCTGCTCATCTGCCTCATAATCCCGCCAGCTGACCCGCGCGACACCTGCCTGCTCATCTGCCTGATACTCAGCCCAGCTGAGCGCGCGACACCTGCCTGCTCATCTGCCTGATGCCTGCCAGCTGAGCCGCGCGACACCTGCCTGCTCATCTGCCTGATAATCCAGCTGACCCGCGACACCTGCCTGCTCATCTGCCTGATACTCGCCAGCTGAGCCCAGCTCGCGACACCTGCCTGCTCATCTGCCTGATACTCGCCAGCTGGCGCGCGACACCTGCCTGCTCATCTGCCTGATGCTCGCCAGCTGAGCGCGCGACACCTGCCTGCTCATCTGCCTGATGCTCGCCAGCTGAGCCCCGCGACACCTGCCTGCTCATCTGCCTGATGCTGCGCCAGCATGTGGCCGCGCGACACCTGCCTGCTCATCTGCCTGATGCTCAGCCAGCTGGGCCGCGACACCTGCCTGCTCATCTGCCTGATCACCGCCAGCTGAGCCGCGCGACACCTGCCTGCTCATCTGCCTGATGCTGCGCCAGCAGGCCGCGCGACACCTGCCTGCTCATCTGCCTGATACTCGCCAGTGGAGCCGCGCGACACCTGCCTGCTCATCTGCCTGATGCTAAGCCAGCTGAGACCGCGCGACACCTGCCTGCTCATCTGCCTGATACTCGCCAGCTGAGCCCACCTCCTGCCTGCTCATATGGTCTGCCTGCTCATCGATACGCCTGCGAGCACGCGCGACACCTGCCTGCTCATCTGATCTGCTCGCCAGCTGAGCCGCGACACCTGCCTGCTCATCTGCCTGATTAACGCCAGCTGAGCCGCCCGACACCTGCCTGCTCATCTGCCTGATACTGCGCCAGCTGAGCCAGTAGCGACACCTGCCTGCTCATTTGCCTGATACTCGCCAGCAGGCCCTGCGACACCTGCCTGCTCATCTGCCTGATACTCGCCAGCTGAGCCGCGCGACACCTGCCTGCTCATCTGCCTGATACTCGCCAGCTGAGCCGCGCGACACCTGCCTGCTCATCTGCCTGATACTCGCCAGGTGAGCCGCGCGACCCCTGCCTGCTCATCTGCCTGATATTCGCCAGCTGAGCCTCGATACTCCTGCCTGCTCATCTGCTTCATAATCTCCAGCTGACCCCCGCGACACCTGCCTGCTCATCTGCCTGATAATCGCCAGCTGAGCCATGACACCTGCCTGCTCATCTGCCTGATACTCGCCAAGCTGGGCCCACGACACCTGCCTGCTCATCTGCCTGATCTCCCCAGCTGCTGCCGGCGTGACACCTGCCTGCTCATCTGCCTGATACTGGCTCCAGCGGAGGCGGCGTGACACCTGCCTGCTCATCTGCCTGATGCTCGCCAGCTGAGCCACCTGACACCTGCCTGCTCATCTGCCTGATAATCGCCAGCTGGGCCCGCAGGACACCTGCCTGCTCATCTGCCTGATGCTCGCCAGCTGAGCGTGGCGACACCTGCCTGCTCATCTGCCTGATAGTAAGCCAGGTGAGCCGCGCGACGCCTGCCTGCTC
>NW_027218476.1:0-18294 GCF_027580195.1 Bos mutus
TGGCTGATCATGCACTGATCACGTGGCTGATCATGCACTGATCACGTGACTGAGCATGCAATGATCACGTGGCTGATCATGCACTGATTACGTGGCTGATCATGCACTGATCACATGCCTGATCATACACTGATCACCTGGCTGATCATGCACTGATCACGTGACTAATCATGCAGGGGTCACGTGACTATCATTCACTGATCACGTGGCTGCTGATCATGCACTGATCACGTGACTGCTGATCATGCACTGATCACGTGGCTGATCATGCACTGATCACGTGACTGATCATGCACTGATCACGTGGCTGATCATGATCACTGATCACTGATCACGCGTGGCTGATCATGCACTGATCACGAAGCGATCATACACTGATCGCGTGACTATCATGCATTGATCACGTAGCTGATCATGCACACGAACACGTGGTTCATCATACGCACGGTCGCGTGACTGCACATACCCTGCTGCGTGGCTGATCATGCAGTGATCATTTCTGATTCTTCATGTGGCTGAACATGCACTGATCACGTGGTTGATCATACACTGATCACATGCCTGATCATACACTGATCACGAGACTGCACATGCACTGATTACGTGGCTGATCATGCACTGATCACGTAGGTATCATGCACTGATCACATTGCTATCATGCAGTTATCCCATGGCTCATCATGCACTGATCACGTGACTGATCATGCAGGGGTCACGTGGCTATCATGCACTGATCACGTGGCTGATCATACACTGATCATGTGACTGATCATGCACTGATCACATGCCTGATCATGCACTGATCACGTGCCTGATCATGCACTGATCACGTGACTGATCATGCACTGATCACGTGCCTGATCATGCACTGATCACGTGGCTGATCATGCACTGATCACTGATCATGCACTGATCACGTGGCTGATCATGCAGATCAGGTGGCTGATCATGCGCGGATCCGTGGCTGATCATACACTGATCACATGACACATCATGCACTGATCATTTGCCTGATCATGCACTGATCACGTGGCTGATCATGCACTGCTCATGTGACTGTGCATGCACTGATCACGTAGCTATCATGCATTGATCACTTGTCTATCATGCACTGAACACATGGCTGATCATACACTGGTCACGTGAGTGCACATGCACTGATCACTTGGCTGATCATGCACTGATCACGTGGCTATCATTCACTGATCACGTGTCTATCATGCACTGACACGTGGCTAATCATACAATGATCACCTGACTGTGCATGCACTAATCACGTGACTGCACATGCACTGATGACGTAATTGTAGGCAATGATCACGTGGCTATCAGGAACTGATCACGTGACTGATCATGTACTTATCACGTGACTGATCATTCACTGATCTCATGGCTTATCATGCACTGATCACATGCCTGATCATGCAGTGGTCACGTGGCTATCATGCACTAATCACGTTTCGTATCATGCACTCATCAGGTGGCTGATCATGCACTGATCACGTGGCTGATCATGCACTAATCACGGGTCTAATCGTACACTGATCTCGTGGCTAATCATGCACTAATCACGTTGCTTATCATGCACTGATCAGGTGGCTATCATGCACTGATCACGTGTCTATCATGCACTGATCACGTGACTGCGCATGTACTGGTCACGTACCTGGTCATGCACTGATTACGTGGCTATCATGCACTGATCAAGTAGCTGATCTTGGCTATCATACACTGATCACGTGATTTCGCATGCACTGATCATGTGACTGAACATGCACTGATGAGGTGGTTATCATGCACTGATCACGTGTCTATCATGCACTAATCATCTGACTGCACATGCACTGATCACGTAATTGTAGACAATGACCACGTGGCTATCATGCACTGATCACGTGGCTGATCATTCACTGATCACATGACTGCCCATGCACTGAGCACGTGGATGATCATACGCTGAACACGTGACTGATCATGCACTGATCACCTGGCTATCAAGCACTGATCACGTGGCTGATCATACACTGGTCTCGTGGCTGTTCATGCACTGATCACGGGGCTGATCATACACTGATCACATTACTGATAATGCACTGATCACGTGCCTGATAATGCACTGATCTCATGGCTGATCATGCTCTGATCACAAAGCTGATCATACACTGATCACGTGACTGTGCATTCACTGATCATGTGGCTGATCATTCACTGTTCATGTGCCTCATCATGCACTGATCAAGTGGCTGATCATGCACTGATCACGTGCCTGATCATGCACTGATCACGTGACTGATCATGCACTTATCACGTGACTGATCATCACTGATCACGTGGCTGATCATGCACTGATCACGTGACTGATCATGCACTGATCACGTGCCTGATCATGCACTGATCACGTGCCTGATCATGCACTGATCACGTGACTGATCATGCACTGGTCACGTAGCTATCATGCACTGATCACGTGCCTGATCATGCACTGATCACGTGACTGATCATGCACTGATCACGTGACTGATCATGCACTGATCACGTGCCTGATCATGCACTGATCACGTGACTGATCATGCTGATGATCACTGATCACGTGATGATCATGCTGATCGTGGCTGATCATGCACTGATCTCGTGACTGATCATGCACTGATCACGTGCCTGATCATGCACTGATCACGTGACTGATCATGCACTGATCACGTGCCTGATCATGCACTGATCACGTGCCTGATCATGCACTGATCACGTGACTGATCATGCACTGATCACGTGACTGATCATGCACTGATCACGTGGCTGATCATGCACTGATCACGTGGCTGATCATGCACTGATCACGTGGCTGATCATGCACTGATCACGTGACTGATCATGCACTGATCACGTGGCTGATCATGCACTGATCACGTGACTGATCATGCACTGATCACGTGGCTGATCATGCACTGATCACGTGGCTGATCATGCACTGATCACGTGGCTGATCATGCACTGATCACGTGACTGATCATGCACTGATCACGTGACTGATCATGCACTGATGATCACGTGATCATGCACTGATCACGCACTGATCATGCACTGATGGCTGTGGCTGATCATGCACTGATCACGTGACTGATCATGCACTGATCACGTGGCTGATCATGCACTGATCACGTGGCTGATCATGCACTGATCACGTGGCTGATCATGCACTGATCACGTGACTGATCATGCACTGATCACGTGGCTGATCATGCACTGATCACGTGGCTGATCATGCACTGATCACGTGGCTGATCATGCACTGATCACGTGGCTGATCATGCACTGATCACGCGTGGCTGATCATGCACTGATCACGTGGCTGATCATCATGCACTGATCACGTGGCTGATCATGCACTGCACTGATCACGTGACTGATCATGCACTGATCACGTGACTGATCATGCACTGATCACGTGACTGATCATGCACTGATCACGTGGCTGATCATGCACTGATCACGTGGCTGATCATGCACTGATCACGTGGCTGATCATGCACTGATCACGTGGCTGATCATGCACTGATCACGTGACTGATCACTGATCACGTGGCTGATCATGCACTGATCACGTGACTGATCATGCACTGATCACGTGGCTGATCATGCACTGATCACGTGGCTGATCATGCACTGATCACGTGACTGATCATGCACTGATCGTGGCTGATCATGCACTGATCACGTGACTGATCATGCACTGATCACGTGACTGATCATGCACTGATCACGTGGCTGATCATGCACTGATCACGTGGCTGATCATGCACTGATCACGTGGCTGATCATGCACTGATCACGTGGCTGATCATGCACTGATCACGTGACTGATCATGCACTGATCACGTGGCTGATCATGCACTGATCACGTGGCTGATCATGCACTGATCACGTGGCTGATCATGCACTGATCACGTGCTGATCATGCACTGATCACGTGGCTGATCATGCACTGATCACGTGGCTGATCATGCACTGATCACGTGACTGATCATGCACTGATCACGTGGCTGATCATGCACTGATCACTGATCATGCACTGATCATCATGCACTGATCACTGTGGCTGATCATGCACTGATCACGTGACTGATCATGCACTGATCACGTGGCTGATCATCATGCACTGATCACTGATGATCATGATCACGTGGCTGATCATGCACTGATCACGTGACTGATCATGCACTGATCACGTGACTGATCATGCACTGATCACGTGCTGATCATGCACTGATCACGCGTGGCTGATCATGCACTGATCACGTGGCTGATCATGCACTGATCACGTGGCTGATCATGCACTGATCACGTGGCTGATCATGCACTGATCACGTGGCTGATCATGCACTGATCACGTGGCTGATCATGCACTGATCACGTGGCTGATCATGCACTGATCACGTGACTGATCATGCACTGATGATCGTGTGCTGATCATGCACTGATCACGTGGCTGATCATGCACTGATCACGTGACTGATCATGCACTGATCACGTGGCTGATCATGCACTGATCACGTGGCTGATCATGCACTGATCACGTGACTGATCATGCACTGATCACGTGGCTGATCATGCACTGATCACGTGGCTGATCATGCACTGATCACGTGGCTGATCATGCACTGATCACGTGACTGATCATGCACTGATCACGTGGCTGATCATGCACTGATCACGTGGCTGATCATGCACTGACTGATCACGTGGCTGATCATGCACACTGATCACGTGCTGATCATGCACTGATCACGTGACTGATCATGCACTGATCACGTGGCTGATCATGCACTGATCACGTGGCTGATCATGCACTGATCACGTGACTGATCATGCACTGATCACGTGGCTGATCATGCACTGATCACGTGGCTGATCATGCACTGATCACGTGGCTGATCATGCACACTGATCACGTGGCTGATCATGCACTGATCACGTGCTGATCATGCACTGATCACGTGGCTGATCATGCACTGATCACGTGGCTGATCATGCACTGATCACGTGGCTGATCATGCACTGATCACGTGGCTGATCATGCACTGATCACGTGGCTGATCATGCACTGATCACGTGGCTGATCATGCACTGATCACGTGGCTGATCATGCACTGATCACGTGGCTGATCATGCACTGATCACGTGGCTGATCATGCACACTGATCATGCACTGATCACTGATCATGCACTGATCACGTGGCTGATCATGCTGCACTGATCACGTGGCTGATCATGCACTGATCACGTGGCTGATCATGCACTGATCACGTGGCTGATCATGCACTGATCACGTGGCTGATCATGCACTGATCACGTGGCTGATCATGCACTGATCGTGCTGATCATGCACTGTCACGTGGCTGATCATGCACTGATCACGTGCCTGATCATGCACTGATCACGTGACTGATCATGCACTGATCACGTGGCTATCATGCACTGATCACGTGCCTGATCATGCACTGATCACGTGACTGATCATGCACTGATCACGTGACTGATCATGCACTGATCACGTGGCTATCATGCACTGATCATGTGATCTTCATGCACTGATCACGTAGCTATCATGCATTGATCACGTGGCTATCTGCACTGATCACGTTTCTGATCATACACTGATTACGTAACTGATCATGCACTGATGGCGTGGCTGATCACACAGTGATCACGTGGCTGATCATGCACTGATCGTGGCTGATCATGCACTGATCACGTGCTGATCATGCACTGATCACGTGCTGATCATGCACTGATCACGTGCTTATCATGCACTGATTACGTGGCTGAAAATGCACTGATCACGTGGCTGATCATGCACTGATCACGTGACTCTTATCATGCACTGATCACGTGACTGATCATGCACTGATCACGTGCCTGATCATGCACTGATCACGTGATCTGATCATGCACTGATCACGTGACTGATCATGCACTGATCATGCACTGATCACACTGATCTGATCGTGCACTGATCATACACTGATGCACTGATCATCATGGCTGATCATGCACTGATCACGTGACTGATCATGCACTGATCACGTGCTGATCATGCACTGATCACGTGGCTCATCATGCACTGATCACGTGACTGATCATGCACTGATCACGTGGCTGATCATGCACTGATCACGTGGCTGATCATGCACTGACTGATCGTGACTGATCATGCACTGATCACGTGACTGATCATGCACTGATCACGTGGCTGATCATGCACTGATCACTGATGCGTGGCTGATCATGCACTGATCACGTGGCTGATGGCTGATCGTGCTGATCATGACTGATCACGTGGCTGATCATGCACTGATCACGTGACTGATCATGCACTGATCACGTAGCTATCATGCACTGATCACGTGTCTGATCATGCACTGATCACGTGGCTGGTTCATCATACACTGGTCACGCACTGATCACGTGCTGATCATGATCTGATCGTGGCTGATCATGCACTGATCACGTGGCTGATCATGCACTGATCACGTGGCTGATCATGCACTGATCACGTGGCTGATCATGCACTGATCGCGTGACTGATCATGCACTGATCACGTGGCTGATCATGCACTGATCACGTGGCTGATCATGCACTGATCACGTGACTGATCATGCACTGATCACGTGGCTGATCATGCACTGATCACGTGGCTGATCATGCACTGATCACGTGGCTGATCATGCACTGATCGTGGCTGATCATGCACTGATCACGTGGCTGATCATGCACTGATCACGTGGCTGATCATGCACTGATCACGTGGCTGATCATGCACTGATCACGTGACTGATCATGCACTGATCATGCACTGATCACGTGGCTGATCATGCACTGATCACGTGGCTGATCATGCACTGATCACGTGACTGATCATGCACTGATCGTGGCTGATCATGCACTGACTGATCGTGCACTGATCACTGATCACGTGGCTGATCATGCACTGATCACGTGGCTGATCATGCACTGATCACGTGGCTGATCATGCACTGATCACGTGTGGCTGATCATGCACTGATCACGTGACTGATCATGCACTGATCACGTGGCTGATCATGCACTGATCACGTGGCTGATCATGCACTGATCACGTGACTGATCATGCACTGATCACGTGACTGATCATGCACTGATCACGTGGCTGATCATGCACTGATCACGTGGCTGATCATGCACTGATCACGTGGCTGATCATGCACTGATCACGTGACTGATCATGCACTGATCACGTGGCTGATCATGCACTGATCACGTGACTGATCATGCACTGATCACGTGGCTGATCATGCACTGATCACGTGACTGATCATGCACTGATCACGTGGCTGATCATGCACTGATCACGTGGCTGATCATGCACTGATCACGTGACTGATCATGCACTGATCACGTGGCTGATCATGCACTGATCACGTGCCTGATCATGCACTGATCACGTGGCTGCTGATCATGCACTGATCACGTGACTGATCATGCACTGATCACGTGGCTGATCATGCACTGATCACGTGGCTGATCATGCACTGATCACGTGGCTGATCATGCACTGATCACGTGACTGATCATGCACTGATCACGTGACTGATCATGCACTGATCACGTGGCTGATCATGCACTGATCACGTGGCTGATCATGCACTGATCACGTGGCTGATCATGCACTGATCACGTGGCTGATCATGCACTGATCACGTGGCTGATCATGCACTGATCGTGACTGATCATGCACTGATCACGTGGCTGATCATGCACTGATCACGTGACTGATCATGCACTGATCGCGTGGCTGATCATGCACTGATCACGTGGCTGATCATGCACTGATCACGTGACTGATCATGCACTGACTGATCGTGACTGATCATGATCACTGATCACGTGGCTGATCATGCACTGATCACGTGGCTGATCATGCACTGATCACGTGGCTGATCATGCACTGATCACGTGACTGACTGATCATGCACTGATCACGTGGCTGATCATGCACTGATCACACTGATCATGCACTGATCACGTGGCTGATCATGCACTGATCACGTGACTGATCATGCACTGATCACGTGGCTGATCATGCACTGATCACGTGGCTGATCATGCACTGATCACGTGGCTGATCATGCACTGATCACGTGGCTGATCATGCACTGATCACGTGGCTGATCATGCACTGATCGTGACTGATCATGCACTGATCACGTGACTGATCATGCACTGATCACGTGGCTGATCATGCACTGATCACGTGGCTGATCATGCACTGATCACGTGCTGATCATGCACTGATCACGTGGCTGATCATGCACTGATCACGTGCTGATCATGCACTGATCACGTGACTGATCATGCACTGATCACGTGGCTGATCATGCACTGATCACGTGACTGATCATGCACTGATCACGTGGCTGATCATGCACTGATCACGTGACTGCTGATCATGCACTGATCATGTGACTGATCATGCACTGATCACGTGCTGCTGATCATGCACTGATCACGTGGCTGATCATGCACTGATCACGTGGCTGATCATGCACTGATCACGTGGCTGATCATGCACTGATCACGTGGCTGATCATGCACTGATCACGTGGCTGATCATGCACTGATCACGTGACTGATCATGCACTGATCACGTGGCTGATCATGCACTGATCACGTGGCTGATCATGCACTGATCACGTGGCTGATCATGCACTGATCACGTGGCTGATCATGCACTGATCACGTGCTGATCATGCACTGATCATGCACTGATCATGCACTGATCACGTGCTCATCACACTGATCACGTGACTGATCATGCACTGATCACGTGGCTGATCATGCACTGATCACGTGACTGATCATGCACTGATCACGTGGCTGATCATGCACTGATCACGTGGCTGATCATGCACTGATCACGTGACTGATCATGCACTGATCACGTGCTGATCATGCACTGATCACGTGGCTGATCATGCACTGATCACGTGACTGATCATGCACTGATCACGTTGCTGATCATGCACTGATCATCGTGGCTGATCATGCACTGATCACGTGGCTGATCATGCACTGATCACGTGGCTGATCATGCACTGATCACGTGGCTGATCATGCACTGATCACGTGGCTGATCATGCACTGATCACTGATCACTGATCTGATCACTGATCACGTGGCTGATCATGCACTGATCACGTGGCTGATCATGCACTGATCACGTGGCTGATCATGCACTGATCACGTGGCTGATCATGCACTGATCACGTGGCTGATCATGCACTGATCACGTGGCTGATCATGCACTGATCACGTGGCTGATCATGCACTGATCACGTGTGCTGATCATGCACTGATCACGTGGCTGATCATGCACTGATCACGTGACTGATCATGATCACTGATCACGTGGCTGATCATGCACTGATCACGTGGCTGATCATGCACTGATCACGTGGCTGATCATGCACTGATCACGTGGCTGATCATGCACTGATCACGTGACTGATCATGCACTGATCACGTGGCTGATCATGCACTGATCTGATCACGTGGCTGATCATGCACTGATCACGTGACGTGATCATGCACTGATCACGTGACTGATCATGCACTGATCACGTGGCTGATCATGCACTGATCACGTGGCTGATCATGCACTGATCACGTGGCTGATCATGCACTGATCACGTGGCTGATCATGCACTGATCACGTGGCTGATCATGCACTGATCACGTGGCTGATCATGCACTGATCACGTGGCTGATCATGCACTGATCACGTGGCTGATCATGCACTGATCACGTGGCTGATCATGCACTGATCACGTGACTGATCATGCACTGATCACGTGACTGATCATGCACTGATCACGTGTGACTGATCATGCACTGATCACGTGACTGATCATGCACTGATCATCTGATCATGCACTGATCACGTGACTGATCATGCACTGATCACGTGGCTGATCATGCACTGATCACGTGGCTGATCATGCACTGATCACGTGGCTGATCATGCACTGATCACGTGGCTGATCATGCACTGATCACGTGGCTGATCATGCACTGATCACGTGACTGATCATGCACTGATCACGTGGCTGATCATGCACTGATCACGTGGCTGATCATGCGCTGACTGATCACGTGACTGATCATGCACTGATCACGTGACTGATCATGCA
Source organism: Bos mutus (assembly GCF_027580195.1). Classification (NCBI taxonomy): domain Eukaryota; kingdom Metazoa; phylum Chordata; class Mammalia; order Artiodactyla; family Bovidae; genus Bos; species Bos mutus. The sequence continues at coordinate 10,228 of NW_027218476.1, forward strand.
CTGATCACGTGGCTGATCATGCACTGATCATGCGTGGCTGATCATGCACTGATCACGTGACTGATCATGCACTGATCACGTGGCTGATCATGCACTGATCACGTGGCTGATCATGCACTGATCACGTGGCTGATCATGCACTGATCACGTGGCTGATCATGCACTGATCACGTGGCTGATCATGCACTGATCACGTGGCTGATCATGCACTGATCACGTGGCTGATCATGCACTGATCACGTGACTGATCATGCACTGATCACGTGGCTGATCATGCACTGATCACGTGGCTGATCATGCACTGATCACGTGGCTGATCATGCACTGATCACGTGGCTGATCATGCACTGATCACGTGGCTGATCATGCACTGATCACGTGACTGATCATGCACTGATCGCGTGACTGATCATGCACTGATCACGTGGCTGATCATGCACTGATCACGTGGCTGATCATGCACTGATCACGTGACTGATCATGCACTGATCACGTGTGACTGATCATGCACTGATCACGTGGCTGATCATGCACTGATCACGTGGCTGATCATGCACTGATCGCGTGACTGATCATGCACTGATCACGTGGCTGATCATGCACTGATCACGTGGCTGATCATGCACTGATCACTGATCATGCACTGATCACGTGGCTGATCATGCACTGATCACGTGGCTGATCATGCACTGATCACGTGGCTGATCATGCACTGATCACGTGGCTGATCATGCACTGATCACGTGGCTGATCATGCACTGATCACGTGGCTGATCATGCACTGATCACGTGGCTGATCATGCACTGATCACGTGACTGATCATGCACTGATCACGTGGCTGATCATGCACTGATCACGTGACTGATCATGCACTGATCACGTGGCTGATCATGCACTGATCACGTGGCTGATCATGCACTGATCACGTGCTGATCATGCACTGATCACGTGACTGATCATGCACTGATCACGCGTGACTGATCATGCACTGATCACGTGCTGATCATGCACTGATCGTGACTGATCATGCACTGATCACGTGACTGATCATGCACTGATCACGTGACTGATCATGCACTGATCACGTGGCTGATCATGCACTGATCACGTGGCTGATCATGCACTGATCACGTGACTGATCATGCACTGATCACGTGGCTGATCATGCACTGATCGCGTGGCTGATCATGCACTGATCACGTGGCTGATCATGCACTGATCACGTGACTGATCATGCACTGATCACGTGCTGATCATGCACTGATCACGTGACTGATCATGCACTGATCACGTGGCTGATCATGCACTGATCACGTGGCTGATCATGCACTGATCACGTGGCTGATCATGCACTGATCACGTGGCTGATCATGCACTGATCACGTGACTGATCATGCACTGATCACGTGGCTGATCATGCACTGATCACGTGACTGATCATGCACTGATCACGTGGCTGATCATGCACTGATCACGTGGCTGATCATGCACTGATCTGATCACGTGGCTGATCATGCACTGATCACGTGGCTGATCATGCACTGATCGCGTGGCTGATCATGCACTGATCACGTGACTGATCATGCACTGATCACGTGGCTGATCATGCACTGATCACGTGGCTGATCATGCACTGATCACGTGGCTGATCATGCACTGATCACGTGGCTGATCATGCACTGATCACGTGGCTGATCATGCACTGATCGTGGCTGATCATGCACTGATCGTGCACTGATCATGCACTGATCACGTGGCTGATCATGCACTGATCACGTGACTGATGATCATGCACTGATCACGTGGCTGATCATGCACTGATCACGTGGCTGATCATGCACTGATCACGTGGCTGATCATGCACTGATCACGTGGCTGATCATGCACTGATCACGTGGCTGATCATGCACTGATCACGTGGCTGATCATGCACTGATCACGTGACTGATCATGCACTGATCACGTGGCTGATCATGCACTGATCACATGGCTGATCATGCACTGATCACGTGGCTGATCATGCACTGATCACGTGGCTGATCATGCACTGATCACGTGACTGATCATGCACTGATCACGTGGCTGATCATGCACTGATCACGTGGCTGATCATGCACTGATCACGTGGCTGATCATGCACTGATCACGTGGCTGATCATGCACTGATCACGTGGCTGATCATGCACTGATCACGTGACTGATCATGCACTGATCACGTGCTGATCATGCACTGATCACGTGCTGATCATGCACTGATCACGTGCCTGATCATGCACTGATCGTGGCTGATCATGCACTGATCGTGTGACTGATCATGCACTGATCTCGTGACTGATCATGCACTGATCACGTGGCTGATCATGCACTGATCACTGATCATGCACTGATCATGTGACTGATCATGCACTGATCACGTAGCTATCATGCATTGATCACGTGGCTGATCATGCACTGATCACGTTTCTGATCATACACTGATTATGTAACTGATCATGCACTGATGGCGTGGTTGATCATGCAGTGATCACGTGGCTGATCATGCACTGATCACGTGGCTGATCATGCACTGATCACGTTGCTGATCATGCACTGATCACGTGGCTGATCATGCACTGATCACGGCTGATCATGCACTGATCACGTGGCTGATCATGCACTGATCACGTGGCTGATCATGCACTGATCACGTGGCTGATCATGCACTGATCACGTGACTGATCATGCACTGATCACGTGACTGATCATGCACTGATCACGTGGCTGATCATGCACTGATCACGTGGCTGATCATGCACTGATCACGTGGCTGATCATGCACTGATCGCGTGACTGATCATGCACTGATCACGTGGCTGATCATGCACTGATCACGTGGCTGATCATGCACTGATCACGTGACTGATCATGCACTGATCACGTGACTGATCATGCACTGATCACGTGACTGATCATGCACTGATCACGTTTCTATCATGCACTGATCACGTGGCTTATCATGCACTGATCACGTGACTGATCATGCACTGATCACGTGACTGATCATGCACTGATCACGTGACTGATCATGCACTGATCACGTGACTGATCATGCAATGATCTCGTGGCTGATCATGCACTGATCACGTGGCTGATCATGCGTGACTGCTCATGTGACTGAGCATGCACTGATCACGTAGCTATCATGCATTGATCACTTGTCTATCATGCACTGAACACGTGGTTCATCATACACTGGTCACGTGACTGCACATGCCCTGATCACGTGGCTGATCATACAGTGATCACGTGGCTGCTCATGCACTGATCACGTGGCTGATCATGCACTGATCACGTGGCTGATCATGCACTGATCACGTGGCTATCATGCACTGATCACGTGGCTGATCATGCACTGATCACGTGGACTGATCATGCACTGATCACGTGACTGATCATGCACTGATCACGTGGCTGATCATGCACTGATCACGTGGCTGATCATGCACTGATCACGTGGCTGATCATGCACTGATCATCGAAGCTGATCATACACTGATCACGTGACTGATCATGCACTGATCACGTGGCTGATCATGCACTGATCACGTGACTGATCATGCCTGATCACGTGGCTGATCATGCACTGATCACGTGGCTGATCATGCACTGATCACGTGGCTGATCATGCACTGATGTCACGTGCATGCATGCACTGATCACGTGGCTGATCATGCACTGATCACGTGTGACTGATCATGCACTGATCACGTGGCTGATCATGCACTGATCACGTGGCTGATCATGCACTGATCACGTGGCTGATCATGCACTGACGTGGCTGATCATGCACTGATCACGTGGCTGATCATGCACTGATCACGTAACTGATCATGCACTGATCACGTGGCTGATCATGCACTGATCACGTGGCTGATCATGCACTGATCACGTGGCTGATCATGCACTGATCACGTGACTGATCATGCACTGATCACGTGGCTGATCATGCACTGATCACGTGGCTGATCATGCACTGATCACACTGATGATCGTGACTGATCATACACTGATAATACACTGATCATCATGGCTGATCATGCTGATAATCACGTTGTGACTGAACATGCATTGATCGCGTATCTGATCATACACTGATCAGGTGGCTGATCATGCACGCGGATCCCGTGGCTGATCATACACTGATCACATGACACATCATGCACTGATCATTTGCCTGATCATGCACTGATCACGTGGCTGATCATGCACTGATCACGCACTGATCATGCTCTGTGACTGTGCATGCACTGATCACGTGAGCTATCATGCACTGATCACTTGTCTGATCATCATGCACTGAACACGTGGCTGATCATGCACTGATCACGTGACTGATCATGCACTGATGTGACTGATCATGCACTGATCACGTGGCTGATCATGCACTGATCGTGGCTGATCATTCACTGATCACGTGGCTGATCATGCACTGATTCACTGATCATGCACTGATCACGTGGCTGATCATCTGATCACGTGGCTGATCATGCACTGATCACGTGGCTGATCATGCACTGATCACCTGACTGTGCATGCACTAATCACGTGATCATGCACATGCACTGTGGCTGATGGCGTGATTGCTGATCATGCAATGATCGTGGCGTGGCTATCATGAACTGATCACGTGACTGATCATGCACTGATCACGTGTGACTGATCATTCACTGATCTCATGGCTTATCATGCACTGATCACATGCCTGATCATGCAGTGGTCACGTGGCTATCATGCACTAATCACGTGGCTGTATCATGCACTGATCACGTGGCTGATCATGCACTGATCACGTGACTGATCATGCACTGACGTGGCTGATCATGCACTGATCGCTGATCTGACTGATCATGCACTGATCATGCACTGATCACGTGGCTGATCATGCACTGATCACGTGGCTGATCATGCACTGATCTCGTGGCTAATCATGCACTGATCACGTTGCTTATCATGCACTGATCACGTGGCTATCATGCACTGATCTGATCATGCACTGATCACGCACTGATCATGCACTGATCACGTGACTGATCATGCACTGATCACGTGCCTGATCATGCACTGATCACGTGGCTGATCATGCACTGATCGTGGCTGATCATGCACTGATCACGTGGCTATCATACACTGATCACGTGATTTGATCATGCACTGATCATGTGACTGATCATGCACTGATCACGTGGTTATCATGCACTGATCACGTGTCTATCATGCACTAATCATCTGACTGATCATGCACTGATCACGTAACTGATCATGACACTGACCACGTGGCTATCATGCACTGATCACGTGGCTGATCATTCACTGATCACGTGACTGCCCATGCACTGATCACACGTGGATGATCATGCACTGATCACGTGACTGATCATGCACTGATCACCTGGCTATCATGCACTGATCACGTGGCTGATCATGCACTGATCACGTGGCTGATCATGCACTGATCACGTGGCTGATCATGCACTGATCACGTGACTGATCATGCACTGATCACGTGGCTGATCATGCACTGATCACGTGGCTGATCATGCACTGATCACGTGGCTGATCATGCACTGATCACGTGACTGATCATGCACTGATCACGTGGCTGATCATGCACTGATCACGTGGCTGATCATGCACTGATCACGTGGCTGATCATGCACTGATCACTGATCATGCACTGATCATGTGACTGATCATGCACTGATCACGTGGCTGATCATGCACTGATCACGTGACTGATCATGCATGCACACTGATCACGTGGCTGATCATGCACTGATCACTGTGGCTGCTGATCATGCACTGATCACGTGGCTGATCATGCACTGATCACGTGGCTGATCATGCACTGATCACGTGACTGATCATGCACTGATCACGTCACTGATCATGCACTGATCATCACTGATCATGCACTGATCATGCACTGATGCACTGACGTGGCTGATCATGCACTGATCACGTGGCTGATCATGCACTGATCACGTGGCTGATCATGCACTGATCACGTGGCTGATCATGCACTGATCACGTGGCTGATCATGCACTGATCACGTGCCTGATCATGCACTGATCACGTGGCTGATCATGCACTGATCACGTGGCTGATCATCATGATCACTGATCACGTGACTGACTGATCATGCACTGATCACGTGGCTGATCATGCACTGATCACGTGGCTGATCATGCACTGATCACGTGGCTGATCATGCACTGATCACGTGACTGATCATGCACTGATCACGTGACTGATCATGCACTGATCACGTGGCTGATCATGCACTGATCACGTGACTGTGATCATGCACTGATCACGTGGCTGATCATGCACTGATCACGTGGCTGATCATGCACTGATCACGTGGCTGATCATGCACTGATCACGTGGCTGATCATGCACTGATCACGTGGCTGATCATGCACTGATCACGTGGCTGATCATGCACTGATCGCGTGACTGATCATGCACTGATCACGTGGCTGATCATGCACTGATCACGTGGCTGATCATGCACTGATCACGTGGCTGATCATGCACTGATCACGTGGCTGATCATGCACTGATCACGTGACTGATCATGCACTGATCACGTGGCTGATCATGCACTGATCACGTGGCTGATCATGCACTGATCACGTGGCTGATCATGCACTGATCACGTGGCTGATCATGCACTGATCACGTGGCTGATCATGCACTGATCACGTGACTGATCATGCACTGATCACGTGGCTGATCATGCACTGATCGTGCACTGATGATCACGTGATCACGTGACTGATCATGCACTGATCACGTGGCTGATCATGCACTGATCACGTGGCTGATCATGCACTGATCACGTGCCTGATCATGCACTGATCACGTGACTGATCATGCACTGATCACGTGACTGATCATGCACTGATCACGTGGCTGATCATGCACTGATCACGTGACTGATCATGCACTGATCTCGTGACTGATCATGCACTGATCACGTGGCTGATCATGCACTGATCACGTGACTGATCATGCACTGATCTCGTGACTGATCATGCACTGATCACGTGTCTGATCATACGCTGATCACGTGACTGATCATGCACTGATCACGTGACTGATCATGCACTGATCACGTGCCTGATCATGCACTGATCACGTGACTGATCATGCACTGATCACGTGACTGATCATGCACTGATCACGTGGCTGATCATGCACTGATCACGTGACTGATCGTGCACTGATCTCGGGACTGATCATGCACTGATTACGTACCTGTTCATGCACTCTTTACGTGGCTATCATGCACTGATTACGTGGCTGATCATGCTTTGAACACGTGACTGATTATGCACTGATTGCGTAACTGTCATGCACTGATCACATGACTGCCCATGCCATGAACACGTGACTTTCATGCCCTGATCACGTGGCTATCATTCACTGATCACGTGGCTAATCATATTGATCACATAACTAATCATGCACTGATCACGAAGCTAATCATACACTGGTCACATGACTGTGCATGCACTGATCACGTGGCAGATCATGCACTGATCCCGTGGTTGATCATACACTGACCACGTGGCTGATCATGCACTAATCACGTGGCTGATCATGCACTGATCACGTGGCTGATCATGCACTGATCACGTCGCTGATCATGCACTGATCACGTCGCTGATCATGCACTGATCACGTGCCTCATCATGCACTGATCACTTGGCTGATCATGAACTGATCACGTGGCTATCATGCACTGATCACGTGGCTGATCATATACTGATCACATGACACATCATGCACTGATCACGTGCCTGATCATGCAGTGATCACGTGGCTGATCATGTACTGCACATGTGACTGAGCATGCACTGATCACGTAGCTATCATGCATTGATCACTTGTCTATCATGCACTGAACACATGGCTTATCATACACTGATCATGTAACTGCACATGCACTGATCACGTGGCTGAACTTGCATGGATCACGTGGCTGATCATACACTGATCACATGACACATCATGCACTGAT
>NW_027218477.1:0-21857 GCF_027580195.1 Bos mutus
CATGTATGCAGTTGGAGAAAATTATGGACAAGAGACAAAAAGACCGAAGATTCAAGTGTCATCTATGAAGAGCTGGTGGCAAAAAGAGGATCAGTTCCGTTCAGTTCAGTCGCTCAGTCGTGTCCAACTCTTTGCGACCCCATGGACTGCAGCACGCCAGGCTTCCCTGTCCATCACCAACTCCCGGAGCTTACTCAGACTCATGTCCATTGAGTCCGTGATGCCATCCAACCATATCATCCTCTGTCGCCCCCTTCTCCACCCGCCTTCAACCATTCCCAGCATCCGGGGCTTTTCAAATGAGTCAGTTCTTCGCATCAGGTGGCCAAAGTATTGGAGCTTCCGCTTCAGCATCAGTCCTTCCAAAGAATATTCAGGACTGATTTTGTTTAGGATAGACTGGTTGGATCTCCTTGCTGTCCAAGGGACTCTAAAGAGTCATCTCCAACACCACAGTTCAAAAGCTGAGAGCAAAAGCAGAATACTGCACATTCCCCCTGCACACACCACCACCAAACTCATAGGCAAACCACCTAAGTCACCTTGAAAGCCTGACCCTTCTGTAACAGGAGGGAAAGGGGCAGGGCACAACTTTCGAAATAATGACATAGCCCAAGGACACAACATAAACCGGTTTTAGAATCAAATGGGACCAAGATGGCAGACAAGACTAGACCTTGGTCCTCAATCGGCAAGTGAAATGACAGACACACCCAGAGGTGCCGTGACAGTTCCAAGGCAATGTTAAAAGACCAAGGAGTGGGCGGTGGCCCAAATCCTGGAAATCCCCACCCCTTCCCAAAAACAGTTGGGATAATCCTCCCACTCATTCACATACAAAATTACCCAGCTTATAAAAACTAACCATGCCACACTTGGCGACCGCACTCTTCCTCTGCAATGGCCCACACTCTGTCTGTGGAGTGTGCTTGCTTCTCTTGAATCTGAATAAATCTACTTCTTACCTATCACTTCGTCTCTCACTCAGTTCTTTCTGTGGAGACATCAAGAACCTGACCAGGTACCGTGGGTTTTGGCTGGGGTTGAGTCCCAAAGCAAAAACACCACCCAGTTGTGGATGTCACTACTGTTGGAAGTAAAGTCCAATGCTGTGAAGAGCAATACTGCATAGGAACCTGGAATGTTAGGTCCATGAATCAAGGCAAATTGGAAGCGGTCAAACAGGAGATGGCAAGAGTGAACATCAACATTTTAGGAATCAGCAAACTAAAATGGACTGGAGTGGGTGAATTTAACTCGGATGAGCATTGTATCTACTACTGTGGGCAAGAATCCCTTAGAAGAAATGGAGTAGCCATCATAGTCAATAAAAGAGTCCAAAATGCAGCACTTGGATGCAATCTCAAAAACAACAGAATGATCTCTGTTAGTTTCCAAGGCAAACCATTCAGTATCACAGTAATCCATGTCTATGCCCCAATCAGTAATGCTGAAGATAGCTCATACGTGAGCAAGGAAATCTCATCCTCGATCTGCATCCTGTGTGCTTTTTGGTTAGTTTTCTTTGGACCTACCCTTAAGCATCACCCCACTCCCAGCACCTCCTCCGATCTCAGAGGCTTTTGGGGGCTGAGCGGATCTACGAGTGCCGTCCCCGAGGCAGCCACGAGGGGGAGGACAGTCCTTCCCGCCATGGTCCTGCCTTTTCTGTTTGGCCCAGTGGTTTCTATTTGCCAGCAGGACTTTGTGAATCAGAAGTGGGAACAACACATCCTGAGAAAGGGGCTGGCAAATAGCCCAGCAAACTGCCGACAACTCGGCGTGGGGTTTTCTTCTGAATTGTAGTTCAATGTTTTCAGATAGAAAGAAAAGGAAAATTACTTTTGACCAAAAGGAAAAAAAAAAAAAAAAAAGTACGAATTCTACTGCCATTCAAGAAGGGATGTTAAGGAGGTTTCCTAGTTTGCCAGACTACTGAAGCATGTCAGGTGCACATTCGAGGCTGAAACAGAGGTACGGCTTTTAACAGGAGAAGGCCTAGAGAGAAAAGGCGGGGGTGATGAGAGAACTGGATCCAGAAATGGGAAGAGGCCCCTTGGGGTGAGAAGGGGTGGGTGGGAGAGTATCTAAGCAGTATCTCCAGCAATGACTAAGGCATGTATAAATAAGCAAGGCAGCTGACCACGCAAGAAATGAAGCCTCTGAAACCAGGACACTGCTGGGAAAATGGCTAGTGGCAGACTCGCACAAGACAGGCCGACGAGAAGTTCGTCACGGGGCGCCTCCTGATACCTCAACCGACTTCGTGTGTTGGGCTCAGGTAAGGGCTTCTCTGCTTGGATCCTGCGCCCAGAAGAAGCCTTCCCTCACGCACAAACTTTTCAAGAGGAGACCGAAAGAGCGTTCAACGACCGAGCCTGCCACGAAATCCGCCTCCACGCGTAGCCCTGGCAGGTTTCCAGTGCCCCCAAAACCGAAAAACAAACGCCTGTTCCTGAACCAGTCCCTCCAGCCGCAAACTCGCGGGTCCTACCGCGGTTCGAGTTCAAAAACCGACCATGCCTTTATAGGCGCTCTTACACGCTTCTGGTCTCCCCTACCATACGCAGACTTGACAAAACGACCCAAGACACAGAGGAACGTCACCGGGCGGTCAGACGCGCTTCCCGAACCTACTCTTGCACAAAAAATAGCCAGGGGAAAGCGCGAACGCAGTCCCCCACTACCACAAATTATGCAGTCGAGTTTCCCACATTTGGGGAAATCGCAGGGGTCAGCACATCCGGAGTGCAATGGATAAGCCTCGCCCTGGGAAAACCACCTTCGTGATCATGGTATCTCCCCTGCCAGGTAAGTATGAGTTGCCAGCCTGCCGCCCCACCGCAACCTCAGACGCCCTGCACTGTTCACACACGCTCACTTTCCTCCCCGCATCCCCGACCCTTCTTGGACCTTCCACACAGCGCACCCACGCACTTTCAAGCAGAAACTCCTCAGTTCTCTCCCACGCCACGGGAGACCGTATCGTGTTTCAGCACCAGCTGACGGCCCAGCAGCCCCTGCGCTCGGATATCTACATACGACACGCCTCGTCCGTGACGTCACGGGAACCCGCGCGGCCCTCCAGCCCACGCCCCGCCCTAGGCCCCGCCTCCCTCCTCCCACGCCGTTCGGCCCGGCCAACCGGCCGGCGGGCGCCCTCTGGGGGAAGCGACGTCCGCCTCCCGCTCCTGTTCTCCCACCCGCTACGTGTTTGGGACCCGGCGCGCTCGGCTGCCTGCCTTAACTTTTGTCCTGCCCAGCCCCGGTCTGGCGGTCGGCTGAAACCTGTACACCTTTTTTTCAAATAATGGCGTTCAGCGGGGAGAACAGAACATTTAGCAGTCCGGGGGAAACCGGTTCCTTTCAAATCCAGTTGTCTTTGTGATGTAGTATTGTGTGTATGTCTAGTAAGACGCATTAGGCGTCACGACTGGCCGTGAACTCAGTTCCATTCGTGAAAATTGGGTCATTCATCAGAAATTTCATTCATTTTATTTCCAGCTTCAGGTGTGGTTTTGACTCTGAACAGATTTTAACACCTGTCTGTATCCTCTGTCTTACTGAGACAGGCTGGGACCTGGGACCCTTTGCTGCAATGTTTGCACCTGGACAAACTGAGGCAGAAATTCCATGCGCCCCACGCTGAGCAGCTGGAATCTGTCTCCTGTGGACAGATACTCCAGACTAAGGACAGGGGCTTCCCTAGTGGTCCACTGGCTAAGATTCCACACTTCCCAGTGCCTGGGGCCGGAGCTGGATCCCTGGTCAAGGAACTAGATCCCACCTGGGACAACTAAGAGTTTTCATGCTGCAACTAAATATCCCATGTACCTCTAAAGCTTCTTTAAGATAAGGATATCAGGAGGAGCAAGGAAGAGCTGAGTCCCGCTTGGATAGAAATAAAGAGACCACGTATTTCGTATTTTTGAGGTCAAGGAGATCTTTGCAGACTATCCATGCCTACAAAGCTTTTTCCTGGGTCAAAAAGGAGGTAGACGGAGCCACCCCTTAATAGGTGGTGTTAACCTCGCCCTCGGCCTCTGCGCCCGGAAGAAATGTCCTATATAAGTGATCTGAATCACCTCTCTGATACACTCCTTCTCGTTAAGGAGGACACACACACCCTTTCTCTCTGAGTGTGTCTCTCTGCCTTGCTTCTGTCTTAAATAAATTGTGTATCTGTGTGCCCTCCAACTTGTGCTGTGGCTCTAATAATGCACTTTGTACCTGTCTTTTCAGCTTTTGTCGCTTTAAGAAATTCAGTTTTCAATGAAGGCGCTAGTCAGGCCAACTTTGCTTCTAGCCCTAGCTCTTGATGGACTGGTGGCTAGGATTCCTGGTTTTCACACAGGCTACCCTGGTCCAATTCTTGGACAGGCAACAAAGATCTTGCTTCAGGCCACCACTCACTGCTGTGTCCTTGAGATCCAAATGTCTTCCCCAGCAACAAAATACAAAGAAACAATAGGGGACAAAAAATAACTGCATGTATGCCTTTGGTGGAAATTGTGGACAACAAGATACAAAAAGACCAAAATCCCAACTGTCATCTCCGAAGAACTGGTGCCAAAAACAGGGTGCCCGGAGCAAAAGCAGGGTACTGCACATTCCCCCTGCACACGACGCCAGGAAACACACAGGCAACCCCCCTGAGCCAGTCCTGTAGCCTGACCCCTCCACCCACCCGGTGGAAGGAACCAGCACACCATCCCTCCCCCTGCCCCCCACCCAGGGCAAACAAGGGAACCTGTTACTTGTTTTGCTGCAGCAGGGATCCCAATAAAGCCTTACCTGAGTTTCTAGTCCGTCCTCTTATCAATTTCTATTGATTAAGGAAGGCTAAGGGGGTGGTTTAGTCACTAAGTCGTGTCTGACTCTTGTGGCCCCATGGACTGTAGCCTGCCAGGCTCCTCTGTCCATGGGATTCTCCAGGCAAGAATACTGGAGAGGGTTGCCATTTCCTTCTCCAGGCGATCTTCCCCACCCAGGAATCGAACCCGGGTCTCCTAAGAACCCTTGATAAATAGATAAGCTGAAAGCCATCAAACAGCTAGTCTGGACTGGTTGATCTGGTGAAGATGACTAATCAGGTAAATATTCTTGGCTACGTGTGGATGCTCCAAAACTTCTTGAATGTTTAGTAGTGAAATGACTGTGGCAAATTTCCGTGTGTCATACCTGCCAGAGTCCTCCCTTTGACACGTCTGAGATAGCTAGGCCTAATGGAACTACTTTCCTCATCAGGATTTCTCAACTTCACATACCACCCTTTTCCTTGGCTTATAATTATTTTTTTCTTCCATAATTATTTATTTATTTTAGTTTTGACTGCTGGGTCTCGCTGCTGCGCATAGGCGTCTCTCTAGTTGTGGCAATCAGGGGCTTCTCTTTGCGGTAACGTCTCTTGCTACCGGGCACAGGCTCTAGGCCAGCGGGCTCCGTAGGTGTGGCACACAACACATGGAACATTCCCTCACAGGAGATGAAACCTGTGTCCCTGCATCGGTCGGCAGATTCTTAAATATAATTATTGTAATTAATTATTCTTAAAATAACACCACATTTTCTCTTTGACACAGTATTAACAGTTGAAGGTCAACTTAAGATAATGATTGTGAGCAACATATAAATAAGTAATCAGCTATCTGATAGTGAAGGAAAGCCAAAAGTCTGAGGACAGCCAAAATAGCCCAATAAGTATTTCGAGTTTACTTTGCCTCCCAGCCCAGGCCAAAAGAAAAGAATAAGTATCAACATCACATTAGCCATAACCAAGTGGTTTTAGATGTTTGACAAAATGAGGAATAACATGTGTAAAGTTCAAAGCGTATACGCTTCCAAAACGATTACCGGTGCACACCAACCTGAATAACTAGTGAAGCATTACCAAAGATCTAAGGTATGATAAATCACCAGACCACAAAAGGCTTCCTCATGACGTCCATGAAAGAGCTCAGAGTAATCACATACACACACACCCCTCCGAAGAACTGGGTTTGTTTGTTTGGGAAGGAGGGGTATGGGCCTGACTTCTTTCACTCAGCGTAACGTCTATGAGATTTAACCATAGTTTTCAGGTAGTTCTTTGTCTCTGTGTGTGTTCCTTGGAAGAATATATCTCAGTATACTTATCCAGTTGAGGATATTCTGAAATGGTACGATACGAACATTCTCTTATGACTTTTCAAGGACATACACATTTCTCTAGGGCAGCCCATTCCAATAAAATAATGCCAGGGTTGACCTTTAGAATAAAAATTTTAGGGTTTTTCTCCCCAACAAAGTGGGTTGATTCAGAAATAGCAGGGGAATCACAAAGCAGGACAAGCAAACTATGGCAAAAGCATAGGCAAATTGCACACAAAGGAGAAGAAGGAACGTTCTTTGAGAGAGAAAGAGAAAGAAGCTGAGAGGACTTGTTTTGAACCAAAGGACACTGGGGAAAAGTGAAAGATCAGGGTGGTGACAGTTTCTCATTGGCCGAGTTGCTGATATATTGCAGGAGATACAAGGTACATCTTTTTCTGTCCCCGCCTATAACTGATTGTTCTTTCCTATTGATGATTCTTCTGTTTAGGTCTATGATTGACAAGTCTTCCTGTATTTGAACTTGAGTGGTAATCCATGAGAGCTCCCCCTTCTGGTCTCCTGACTCAATTTTAGTGAGGTTTCCCTTTATTAGCATCACACCTGCTGCTGCTGCTGCTGCTGCTGCTGCTAAGTCGCTGCAGTCGTGTCCGACTCTGTGCGACCCCATAGACGGCAGCCTACCAGGTTTCCCCGTCCCTGGGATTCTCCAGGCAAGATCACTGGAGTGGGTTGCCACTTCCTTCTCCAATGCAGGAAAGTGGAAAGTGAAAGTAGGAAGTCACTTGGTCGTGTCCGACTCTCAGCGACCCCTTGGACTGCAGCCTGCCAGGCTCCTCCGTCCATGGGATTTTCTAGGCAAGAGTACTGGAGTGGGGTGCCATTGCCTTCTCCGAGCATTACACCAGTCACCTGGAATTTAAAGTTTTCAATTACAACCTATTTTAAAAGTTTGTGAGATTTACTGCGTTAAAAAAAAAAAAAAAAAAAAACACTCATCATTACCACGTGTGACACTAGAAACACTACAAGTGTTCGGTAGTTACCCGTGACTTGTACCTGTCTCATTGGACAGCAGAGGTCACATATATAGCAGAGATAAAAGTACGATTTCTGGGCCACAGCACGTGATAGTGTATGTACGACCCTTAGCTGATGCTGCCAAATTCCTCTCCAACTTTGTTGACCTTACTAACACTCCTTTTAGAAATGAAAAAGAATTTACAGTGCTCTCCATCCTGTGAAATTTTGGTATTGTTTGCCTTTTTACTTTTCTTTCTTGAGTTTATTGAGGTGTAATCTACATAGTAAAATCTGCCAACATTAGACTATTTTACACTCTTTACTATGGTATCATATCTCTGCAAAGCTGGATTTTGGTAGTTGCTATGATAGAAAGCAAGTGCCATGCGAAAAAATGGATGCCTAATAAGAAATAAGGTGACGCTTCAAAAAAGTTTGAGAAGCTGTGCAGCGCACAACATTAAGGTTATGATTCTGAAATGTCAGAGCACTAAAAACAACAAACCACTGCACCGAACTTTCGTCAAGGGAACACGTAGTAATATGCCCGGCATCAGCCATATACGAACAAGATATAGAAATATTTGTAAACAACAACAGCATTCCCCAACTAAAGCGGTATTTCTGCTGTCAGCCAATCTACCAGGAAATTAGGACAAATGGGAAGGACAAAGAGAGAACAAACTTGCAGGCAACGAAAGATGATTCGTTCATTAAATCAATTTAATAGAGTCAAAGGAAACTATAGATCATGAATCTGTCATTTAAGCAGACACATGTCGGAACACAAGAATGTTGGAATCATATATTGGTGTATATATGGAATCATATATTACAGGACACCTAAAAATATAAACCAAATATTGTAGGGGGAATGATTGAGTCCTCTGGTGTCTAGAATTGTAACTATTCATTCCCCTTTACAGATATTAGTATATTCAGTATACTTCAAGACATAAATTTAAACTTTTAGAAGTTTAAATACTCATTGGCTATGTTGGCTTATCTGAGCAGTACAACCAGCATAGGAAACTTAGGAAGTCCAATGTAATTCAGATTTTCAACCTAAATAAACCCAAGACTTAAATACTAAAATATTATACCACCATTACTTTCTACACCTTTATAAGATAATCTGAAAATACATATAGAGTTGGTGTTAGACCAAAATGAGAAAAACAATGTAATTATTCTGAGTCGCTTCCATTAAAAAAAAAAAAAAAACGAACATGAGTAAACATTTTGAAGGCCATTATGTAAGTTATTTAAATTGTTTAAAAGTATTAAGAATAATCTGTTATCAGTTTCATTCCTTCATGGTTGCTGTTCCAAGTAATCAAGACCATTTACTCAATCTACAGTTAAATCTATTTTTTTCCTTGTCACAAATTTAGCAACAAAATTTTCCTTATATAAATACCACATGGAAGCATAAACAGTAGAGTATTTTCCCCAGAAAGTCTTCATTTTTTAATTTTACATTTACGGAACTGATTATCACTTTCCTTAAGAGGAGTGACATCTTTAAATTTTGAGAGGCCTAACTTGTCTGTTCTCCCCAGAGTGAGAGAAAGTGTATTGACTTGTTTCTGAGAAAATATATTTAAACAGGGGAAAAAAATACATCAAAGCAGTGGGCCTTGCTTGACTTCCCTGGGGGTACAGTGGATAGGAATCTGCCTGCCAGTGGAGGGGAAACAGGTCCGATCCCTGGTCTGGGAAGATTCCACATGCCGCAGAGCAACTAAAACCCTCGAGCCACCGCTACCAAGCCTGTGTGCTGCCACTACTGAAGCCCATGCACCTAGACTCTGTGCTCTGAAACAGGAGAAGCCACTGCAACGAGAAGCCTGCACGCGCCAACTAGAGAGAACCCACACAAAGCAACTAATACAGGGCAGCCAAAAATAAATAAAATAAATAAATTTTTTTAAAAAATTAGCGAGCCTTATTTAAGGTGAAAGCAGAGTCAATGATGTTTATTAGCGACACTTGCCAGTGTGAGAAACAAAATGAAATACAATTAAGCGATATTGGAGGAATCTCACTGAGGAAAATAGGAATTCTGTAATACACTTATGAGTCCCCAGTGTATAAAACTGTGCTTGAAGTCATGGCTAGTCATTCCTTTTTCTTGAGGGCTGAACTTGCTTATGGTTCTGGAAGTATTCAATCTTGATTTGCAGGGTTGTCAGAAGTGTTCACGTTGCTGACTTCATTGCTTCTTTGCAAAGATATGTCTTTTCCTCTGCATTCTGTAGTCTGATTTCAACAATCCTTACCTCACTTGTTGACTATTTTCAGCTATTTAGAAACTTTCATATACCAGTGAAAGAAACTGTCTGTTCCATGCTAAAAATTCAGTATCCTTCCTGTGTTAATCTCTTACGACACTTGTGCAGTGCTTGACTAGGATAGACTGGGCCCACCTGGATTTGACCAAACAGTGGAAAGAGGAGAAGTGGACAACTTCTCACTGGGGCCGTGCCACATCCCAGGAAATACCAGAATCATCAAGACAAGCAGCAATGAAAAAAGCCTCATGGTCCAGCGTAACTGTCTTCTACCTCACAGGGAACGGACCCCTGTCAACCACCACTCAATGTGGATTATCCCCAGAAGTTCACTTCCTAAAATGAGACCAGATTCCCACGTTGATAGGAGAAATTGCGGGTATGCGCGCTGAATCGCTTCAGTCGTGTCCAGACCCTGTGCAACCCTATGGACGGTATCCTGCCAGGCTCCTCTGTCAGATGGGATTCTCCAGGCAAGAATACTGGAGTGCGTTGCCGTGCCCTACTCCAGGGGATCTTCCTGACCCAGGGATCGAACACCATGTAACTTACATCTTCCGCAATGGCAGGCAGGTTCTTCACCACTAGCGAGCGCCATCTTATCAGTGATGAACAAATCAGAGAGAGAACATATTTGTCCCCAAACCACACGGTACAAAAACGTCAAAACGCACAGTCTCTGCACATAAGATTTAATAGAAGAACAGCGCAAACAGGAGCCAATGGCTCTAAGGGTCCGGGCCTGAAGCAGGAGCCTGCGAGGGGCAGGATTCGCGGGCTCTCACGACATGTGAGTTAGCCCATGTGATGGGCTAACTTTTATCAGTTCCGTTCAGTCGCTCGGTCGTGTCCGACTCTTCCAAAAAATAACCAAACCAAAAAACTGTCAAGGAATAAAGTAAATGGGGTGTTCCGTGGTAACACCCCACTTTATAGGAGGAGGGACAGGCACCGAATTTTTTTTCCTCACGTTAAAAGTGTAACCAAAGTTTGTAAATAAAAGAAGAAAGGGGAGAAGGAAAAAGGCTCTGGGATCAGTGAGATTTTTCTCTTTGGATAAGTTGCTCGGCAGAAAGAGGCCATCCTGGCCATCTTCTCTGGACCCGGTTGACCAGGTCACCGGACAAAACAATGGACAGTTACTGGAGGACTTTAAAAGTGGTCAGTGACTAACTCTCCACCATAAGCAGTAGAGCACCTCTGTGTAATGCCACAGCGTCCCTCTATTGTCTTTCCCCTTAGTTGGGTCAGGAGGCCACTGCTCCCTTTGTTAGTTAAGAGAATCATAGAGAGATGTATAGAAAAATTGTTGTGTTGCCAAAGTAATTGAAGAAAGGGACACCGAACGACTGGAAAATAATTTGAAATACGACTCAGTCCCGCTTCTGTGGAAGGCAAATTTGCAGGACTTACCAACTTAAGAAGCATATAAACACTCAAGGAAGCGACTGCACTTCCAGGTTTCTACACTGTGGAAATAAATACCTGCACGAATGGTCAGAAGTGTGAGTACAATAATGATGGTTGCAGCATATCTGTCATCATAAAACCATGAAACCAAATAATACATGAACCATGTAGGAAATGCCTTTCTAAAAAATAATGCAGAGGCTAATGATGACGGTGGGTTCACTGATAACATTATTGACAGGACAATTGCTAAGTGCTGGCCTCCTTTTACAGGTGAAAAACCTGGGGCACATAAGGTATAACTTACTTGTCTAAGTCTATGTACTTGGCAGAATAAAGACTTGACCCCACCAGAAACTGGATCCCTTGATCTGTCTCAGGAGGTCCTGCCTTAGGCAAGTATGAGTGAATAGGAATACACTTGCACTTGCAGAGTACAGGGTGGGAAAGGTGAGGTGGCCCAGACTGGCAGCAGTCCGGAGGTGACTAGGACCCCGAATGCAGGAGAGCATATTTTTGTGTGGGCCAAGAACCGCTTGAATGGTCGTCGGCACGGAAAACCTTGAATGGGTTCTAAAACCTCGACCGCCCGTCCCTGGGTGGGCTCGAACCACCAACCTTCCGGTTAACAGCCGAACGCGCTAACCGATTGCGCCACAGAGACAGGACCACACCGGGCCCCTCGACTCTTTGTGCTGGAGACAAGAATTCCCAGGACGTGCCTCCTGCTCCGCGGAGAAACGGTGCCGGTTCCAAAGCCTCGGGAAAACGGAAAGATGAGAACGGTGAATCACATCGGACCTGAGACTGGGTCAAGACCAGGAGAAGACTACACAAAACACCATTATCCCAGGACAGCCACCCAAGCAGACAATTCCGGAAAGCTCTCGAGAATACTTCCCCTCCCTCTGATGCATCTCCCACCTGGTCCACTCATCCTCCCACCACAGGAAAGAAGGCTTCCCTTTGTGTTCTGGGCACAGAGAGCCAGGCAAGAGCCAAGGGGGCAGCTGCACTTCCCCATGGGTCTTCCCGAGGTAGGTGGTTCTAGCGCTCAGGCTGACCCAAGACCCCACTGTCCATCAAGACGACCCGGAGGAGTCCGGATAGCAGGCGGTCCTGGGGTTGGGGGTGGGGGTGGGGTGGGGTATTCCTACAAGCGCAGAGCATGCCTGGCCTGCACTTCCTGGAGATCCGACTCGAACTCCCCCGGAAGCTTCTCTGCATCCTAAAGAGAATGGATTTCAGGTTTCCATGGAGAGAGTGACAAAGCAAACGTGGGAAAATGTGAACTGTGCGGCTGAGTACAGAATACACGATGTTACTATTCTTGTAACTTGGATGTATGTTTTGGAGGGTTTGGGGTTTGGTTTTGAATGAATCTTTGGAACTCGAGTCCCTGATTCTCTTTGGATGAAAACTCTGTAAGGAAGACTCTGGGTTTCTAACAAGCAGAGAGAAAAGAGTGGAGAGGAGAGCTGGGCAGCCCAGGCTGTTCACTGCATCCGGGGAGTCTCCTCCAGCCTGCCTGATGTCAAGGACCCTGAGGCCGGGACTCAGTGCAGACGCTCTACTGCACTGGACCTTGAAGCAAAAGACAATTCTGATCTGGACAGGAAGACATCGAGGAATGGAGAAGAAAACAGCTTTCCCTGACCGGGAATCGAACCCGGGCCGCGGCGGTGAAAGCGCCGAATCCTAGCCACTAGACCACCAGGGAACCGCGGAGGAAAGTGGACTTGGCTGTCCAGGTGAAAATTGAGAGTGCAAAGATGAAACCAGAGATGCAGAGAACAGGAAAGGAAATGTCCCAGCGCCCCCACGGCTGTATGCAGCTGTGCAAGGCTCGCAGCCCTTCAAATCCCCGTTCCTGGGAGACGCTTCTCGTTCTGAGACCAGGTCACAAACTATCCGGTTGGGTCCCTCCTGGTCCAGCTCTAGCGCTGTGTGCTGCCGAGCCCAGGGCATGCTCTCTTTGTGAACCTCGGTATTCCCTCGAGTCAGGGACTCGACTTGGCTTTCAGCGGGTGATGAGCGGATCCGTCTACCTCCAGATCTCTGACCTGGCTCCGGGGCCTCTCCTGACGACCGCACGGGTACCGGTTCCTTTCCCTCCGCGACCGGCTCAGTTCGTGGAGCCTTAAATTCTTCACTTCCGTGTCTTTGGCTGGAGCCCACGGTGAGACCTTGGTGCGGTCTCTTTTCTTCTACCAGGGAGATAAAACTGCTCCTCAGGTGTTCCGAGGTGGGGGAAAGCAAGTGAGCGTCACGGGAATGAACTCCATGGTTTTCAGAGACAATCTGTGAACACGTGGAAGAGACCCAGGGGCCCGACAGGGAGCCAAGGCTCGGGGTTTCAGGACGTAAGGGTGACTCGAAGTCAGTCTTGTCCTTGCCCGCCCCGGGGATGAACTGGGCCTGGATTCACAGGGACTCGGAGCAGAGAAAGGAAGGCTGCTTGCTAGTGCTGAGTAGACTTCCAGGTGGTCACCAACTCCTCCTACAGCTACGTCCTCTGCTTCACCCCGAGCCTTTGGAACCTTGTGGTTTTGCCAATCAGAAAACAAATCTCGGTAGGAGAGGGCGGGGTGGGAAGAAAATAAGCGGTCTGTTTCCGCCCGGTTTCGAACCGGGGACCTTTCGCGTGTGAGGCGAACGTGATAACCACTACACTACGGAAACAGGACACCCGGTACCGCTTAACACCGTATCCATGAAAACCCGAGGTCCCGCCATCGGTATCTAGACCACCAATTTTTAACACTCAAACGGGAACCTTGAAGCCCCAGGCTCTCTCAGGCACGGAGACGGCGGCTCCCGAGGGCTCTGCTTTAGGGTTCCTCCTCTCCCCTCAAGTGAGGACCCTCGGGCCCCCACAGGCTGCCTTCGGGTTCCCGCACCCAACCCAGAGTCGTCAGACCCTAAGCTCCGCACCCGATCGCAGGGGTCGCCCACCACCGCCCCTCCCCGCCCCTCCCACCCCCCCACCCCACCCCCGCCGACTCCCCGGCTCCGGGAAGCCGCAGGGGGTGGGGGGTGCGCCCGAGGCCCAGGAGACCCCGCAGCCCAGCAGCGTGGACGCCGTCCCTCCGCCCCTGCGGACCCGCGCCTCGGTGACCCTTTTCACGGCGCCGGCGGTCAGCGCTCTGGGCTCTCAGGAATGACCGACGCTTCCAATCCACCCGGGACCCGCCCTCCCGGCTGCTCCTTTGCACCTGACTCCTGTGCTCTTTCTCCGCAAGCCGGCTCGCCGCAGCCCTTCTCCGGTGTCCTCTTAGCAAAAGGGAGTCTCTTTGGTGGTCTCTAAAATCTCACCCCACCGTCCCTGGGTGGGCTCGAACCACCAACCTTTCGGTTAACAGCCGAACGCGCTAACCGATTGCGCCACAGAGACAGCACTACAGGCCTTTTCTGGACTCTGTATGGAGTAGACACGTACTCATTCCCAGGGTAAGTCCCCTGCCCCCAGGGATACGGCGCCACGTCCTTGCCCCCTACCCGCCACAGATGCCAGCGCCCTCAGAGATACCGGGATCCAGGGTTCGGACCCTCCGGGCCTGAATCGAACGAGATCCAAGGACAGCTGAACACCCGGTGGGCTCCCATGATGGCTCTTCCCGTATCCTCGCCTACACTCAATGAATGAGAGTTTGCCCACCCTGGCAAAGGCCTCCGGGGCCGAGGTTGTGCTTAGGTTTCCTGTGTCCACCAGGCGATTTCCACCAGGACAGAGGTCGTGGGGATGGTCGCCCCGTGTCCGCACGCCCAGGACAGGGTCTGGCACTCACCGGGACGCTCTAGGACTTGGATGAATATACATTGTCGTCTTTAGCCCTTCGTCCCATTAAGACCCCTGAGAATGGAAATACGGAAAAGTTTTCGAAGAGCGAAAAGTTCTTTTGAAATGCCTTTATGCCGGTTGTTAGATTTCGCGGCATCCCGTGAGGCGGGCAACGGAAAGGTCTCGGGTGCTCCGGCTGTGCCCAGCTGGGTAGGCTGCGTCCTGTGGGGTCCACGTGGGAGCGGGAAAGGGCGGGAAGTGAATGCCAAGCTGGGAAGGTGGGTTTGGGAGGAAGGCATTGAGACCTGTCAGGATCTTGGGCAGGGATCCCGAGAGAGGAGCATTGTCCCAGTCCGGTAACAGGGTGGGGAAGGAAGGAAAGAGCTGGTGCCCGCAGGAAAGCAGGAGGCAAGACGAGGAGGGGAGGGGAAAGCTGAGAGGGGAAGGCCAGGGAGGGGAGGATCAAAGAATTTGTGCTTCCACCGGTCCCTGCTCCTTCTCTTGCCTTCTCTCTTCTTCTTGCTCTTCTTCCCATCCCTCCAACTGAGAGATGTTGACACAGCCACATCTGAGAAGAAAGACCCAACGAATCTGTGCTCAGGAGCACAAGCTCTGGGTTGTAAAAATGGTTCTGCCCTGTGTGGCCTTGAACAAATAAAGAAAACTTTGGGTATCTCCCTACTTTCTTGTGCAAAATGGGAGCAATAAGAGCATTCTTCTTCACGCTGCTGTTGTCAGATGTGCCTCGGTTTAGAAACTACTGGATCAATAATGCTATAGGCAGCAAAATCATAAATACTATTATCATAATCCTCTGAATCTTTTGACAACCACGATCCTTATTTATTTTACCTGAAAGTCGCCTTCTGCTTCTAGAAATTTCTGTAAACTGATTGCTCTTGCGGTTTGCTCCGCTGTGGCCAGACCACCCCCTTGATCGCCAGTTCTCTGCTTGCTAGACGGGGACCCATGTGCAGGTTGGAGGAAATGAGAAGAGTACGGAGCGGTGGGGGAAATGAGCCTTTGCGCATCCTTTGGAGAGGCACCCCTCTGGGACCGGTGGGGTCCTCCCACTGCCTTCTTTGGTTTCAAGGGAGCTCCAGGAGGGCAGGGATCTGGTGGCGGTCGCTCTTGTGTCCCCTCGCCGAGAACAACTTGAGGGCCTCCTCACTCAGTCTCCCAGAGACCCTCAGAGTGTCCTGCCCAGAGAGCAAGGTATTCGTGCTTCCTGGGATGGTGGGAAATATTCCCGCATCCTCCTCCGAACTGTGGAAATCGGAGGTGGTGGAGGAGCGCTAGCGACAGAAGAAGGAGGTCCAGAAAGACAGGGCGGAATGGGAGGGGAAGGAGCTGCAAACAGGGGATGAGGAGAAAGAGAGCGAGGAAGAAGAGGAGATGAGGAGAAAGAGAGCAAGGAAGAAGGGGAGATGAGAGAGAGGTGGAGCCGTACAAAGGGAGGACCAGGATACAGCGGGAGGACCAGCGAGAGGGAAGCGGCAGTGGAGGAGAGGGAGGAGGAGGAGTTACGTCCCCAGGGTAGTTCCGTTCACTGGCCCCCAGCACAGGCAGCTCCCACCACATCCCCACCAGCTCCTTAGCTCTCAGATCCAACACCCAGGCTTTCGTCCCTCAAAGACCGTCTCTCCACCCATTGCGGTTCTAACCTCATTTGATTTTTCTCCCTGCCCCTTGTGAGAGCCTGCTTCTCTAGGTTTCCTGGCCATTCCGTGATCTGTCAACATACTTTCTGTGCATTTCTTCTGTATCAGCCAGAGACCATTACTGGTCCTTGCACTCATAAACTTTGACCGACCTTCAAGGGCTCCTGGAGGAGCACTTTGTGTTGTTAGTTACCCCTCAGCTTCTTGATTTTCCAAAAGGAAGTTTCATCTTTTCATCCCGGAGCTGTGAACTTCCTCCTCCTAAGAGGAGCCTCCCCTTTGTCTCCTTCCTCCTGTGTCAACCTCTGTTCCAGTCTCTGGGAAACAAATACGTGTCTCCAGGCAACACTGGCCACCTTTCCGACTCCTTTCTTTGGGCTGCAGCTCTCTTCTTCAGATGCTGTTTTTTTTCTGTTCTGTGTATTGGATGAGGGAAGAAATGGCTCTGGGATAGAATGAAGAAGTAAAGATTATTACTTTGAGACATCATGTGGATGTATACTTGTTATACATGTAAATATTTAGTGTGGTGGTATTTTGTGTACATAAATACTGTCTACACTGTAAGACAACTTGGATACATACCTTCTAAATATGTGTACACTCTTCTTTTTTAAATCGTGCCATTTCTGGATATGTTAAGAAATTGGAATGAAACTGACGTGACCAAGCTCTGACAAGAATCTGTGACTGCTTAAGTGTCAGAGCCCTGCCTCGTGGGCTCCACGACACGTGGTTGATTTTGAGCCACCCCAGGTGCTTTCGGCCTGGTTTGTCTGAGGGTTTTGTGTAAATGTTCATCTTTCCTTATACTGTAAACCTGACAAATTTTGGGAGAAAAGCTTACCCCCCAAATCAGAACTGTATGGAGAAGAAAAGGAGAGTTCTCCTGCCTTCATTTGCGCTCCACACACTTTATATATTACACATAAGAGGCGGGGGCGGCGGCTTTGGAGTGTAATGGGTGCTACAAGAAAGCCAAGGGACCCAGGAGATCCCACCTCCTGCCCTGACGATCACCTGCCCTCTCTGGGCTCTGGGGAAAGGGTGAAGGCAAAGGAAAGGAAAATAACACTCTTATTTGCAGAAATTTTACCTCAGCATGGGACACTCTGGCAAACCGAGGCAGAATATGCGGTTGATGAGGGTGACTTAAGGGGCCCTTCCCTGACCAGAAACCCAGAGTGGAACGTTTACTTCATTTTCTGAGGTGCCAGTGAACTGAGAGATGTCAGTCAAAGGAGAGGAGCAGAGGGAAATCAAAGAGGGATGAACACCAAAGCGGGTCATCCGTATTCAGATCTTGTCGGGTCCTTGGAAGAACTTCCCTGAGATTATGGGTGGGGAATATGGAGCCTAAAGAAGCAGGTACCCTTCTCTGGCGATGGAAAGAAGTTGGCTTTCAAAGGGGTTCCATGGTGTAATGGTGAGCACTCTGGACTCTGAATCCAGCGATCCGAGTTCAAATCTCGGTGGGACCTTTCTGTTTAATTACAAGAAGGACACGTTTTACTCCCCTCATAGGACCTGCTTTCCGGCTCCCGCGACCCCCAGCGGCGTAGCTCACACGGACCCTGCGGACAGGTGTGGGGCCGACCGGGACCGGGGGCGTCCTCGCTGGGCCCGGGCGGCTCTGCCCATCCCTGGGCATCGGAGGGCCGGCGCCTCTCCTGCTCCCCGCCCCGCCCCCCTCGGCCAGAGGCGCAGCGACCCAGCCAGTGCCGCTCCCTCGTCGGGTCCCCTGGGTCTCGGGGGTAAAAGGCAGAGGCTGCGCCCACCGAGTCCTGCCCCACGAGGAGGCTTCACACCGCACGCCTTGTAACTGCACGGTTGTCCCGGTGCGTAAATGGCGGCGGGGAGGGGCTGCGATGTCGCTGATCAACCAGGATGGCAGCTTTCGGGTGGAAGGTTCCAGACCTGACTGGAATGAACTGTGTTTTATTCAGGCTCTCTATCATTCCGAATATTAATTGATCTTGTCCCAGTTTATTATGATTTTATTCAGAGTTTCTCGCTCCTAAGTCTCCGCTGGGCACGCAAAGCTGCTGTTCGGCCAAGATTTGAACCTTGACTCCTGGAAATCGCGTCCTCTGGTCCCAAGCTCAGCCCGAAAGAGGAGCGGGAGTCGCGGATTCCGGCGTCTGAGGAGACCCCAGGTCCCTGACCCACGGCCGCCCGGCCAGGCTGCTCCGGGGCCGAAGGCGCGACGAGCCGCTCGGAGTCCGCACCCCCGGCCGGGCCCCCTTCGTCCTGCCGGGACTCTGCTCCACCGAGAAGACGCCCCACTTGTGTCCTCTACTGCTCGGGAGGAAAATATGGATGAGGCCCGTGATGGACTTGAAAAGCCAGTGAAAGTGCTCCCTTCGCGGTGCTGAGGAGCATCTCTCTGATGCTTGTATTTTGGAACTTTCATCGGTTACAAAGGACTCAATGACGCAGCTGTCTTTGGAGGACGGGAAAAGAAAGGTGTGAGGCCGGCGAAAAGATCCGAGGAAGGGCAAGGGCAGGAGAGAAGAGAGGATGAGCCAGAAGGGAGAAAGGGACTGGAAGGGAGAGGAGCGGGCGGGTACCGCGGCGGGGACGGTCGCTGAGTTGGGGCGACCAGAGCGAGCGCCTCACTCTGGAGCAGTTCCCACCCTTTACTGACGCGTCCGGGAACCCGGTTCACCCTCAATCGCAAAGCTGCTGGCCTGGCATTTGTCCTGGCCAAGTTTCCTTCGCGGGTTCCGTGCGGAGCCGGTGAGGTGGGCTGTGCAGAGTCTGCAGGTGAGTGGAAGTCCTGGCGGCTGCTTTGGGGATGACTGGCGGGCAGGGAACCGCACACACTCCACTTTTCCCCTTTGCAGGCCGGTCTGCAGGGCCTGGGGTGGGAAACTGGAAAACCGGAGCGTCAGTATTTATTTAGAGATAAGGAGATAAATAGCCAAACAGTTGGTTACCTGAACCGAAAGTGTTTATTCTTGGAAAAAAAAGAAATGTGGGATGGGATCAGGGTCCACTTTCTCCCATAACAAGTTTTGGGGCATATGTAATTGACTCTCTCTCTCTTTCTCTCTCTCTCTCTCTCTCTCTGTATATATATATATATATATATAAAACTGTATATAATATATATGTACATATATTACTGCATATAATGTATACCTATCTATTATATGAGTAAAACTCACTGCTTGTGTGTCCAACTTAAATTTTTATGTAATTATATGTGCCAAGCTTTTAAAATTTTGGGTCTAGTATCATGTGTAGGAATGTTTTCCACTGTAAAAACGTAAAAAAAAAAAAAAAAGGATGGGGGGGGCATTCTCAAAGCAAGCAATTGGACCATTAGTCCCCCTTTGATGAGCTGATCACATGAGGTGGTAAACAAACTGGCAGATCCTCTCAGCCCAGGAGGTCACTGCTTTCGTCTCTCTAGGAAGGTTCACAGTCACTGAAAAGTGTCAGTAACAAATAAAATCACACCCAATCTTTATGCAGTGTTGCTCCCAAAATGCAAGAGCTTACACCCAGTGAAGACATGCAAAGCGCCAAGTGCCCAGGCATGGTCTACAAGTTTTAAGTGGGTTTACTCACTTAATCCTTTCAAAAGGCTTGCATCATGTCATCATCCTCATTTCACATATGAGGAACCTGAGACATAGAAAGGTTAAGTAACTTGTCAAGTCAGTCAGTGAGTGGGATTTGAAAGCAGGAATTTGAACTGAAGCCTTCCTGGCTCCACAGGATATCCTACCAAAGAGGAACACAAACCGTAAAGATGCTTGACAAGAAATTTAAGTCCGTATATTTCTTTTGAAAAAACACCCAAGAGGAGTCACGTAACAGGCATTCAGTTCAGTTGCTCAGTCGTGTCCAACAGGCTTCCCTGTCCATCGCCAACTCCCGGAGCTTGCTCAAACTCAAGTCCATCCAGCCAGTGACGCCATCCAACCATCTCGTCCTCTGTCGTCCCCTTCTCCTCCTGCCTTCAATCTTTCCCAGCGACAGGGGCTTTTCCAGCGAGTCAGTTCTTCGCATCAGGTGGCCAAAGTATTGGAGCTTCCACTTCAGCATCAGTCCTTCCGAAGAATATTTGGGGCTGATTTCCTTTACGATTGACTGGTTGGGTCTCCTTGCAGTCCAAGGGACTCTCAAGAGTCTTCTCCAACACCACCGTTCAAAAGCTTCAGTTCTTCGGCACTCTGCTTTCTTGATGGTCCAACTCTCACATCCATACACGACTACTGGAAAAACCATAGCTTTGACTAGACAGACCTTTGTTGGCCACTGCTGAGTGTTCCAAATTTGCCGGAGTAATGAGTGTAGCACTTTCACAGCATCATCTTTTAGGATTTGAAATAGCTCAGCTGGAATTCCATCACCTCCACCAGCTTTGTTCGTAGTGATGCTTCCTAAGGCCCACTTGACTACACACTCCAGGATGTCCGGCTCTAGGTCAGTGATCACACCATCGTGGTTATCTGGGTCATGAAGATCTCTTTTGTATAGTTCTTCTGTGTATTCTTGCCACCTCTTCTTAATATCTTCTGCTCCTGTTAGGCCCATACCGTTTCTGTGCTTAATTGTGTCCATCCGTGCATGAAATGTTCCCTTGGTAGCTCTAATTTTCTTGAAGAGATCTCTAGTCTTTCCCTGAGGAAGGCGTTCTTATCTCTCCTTGCTATTCTTTGGAACTCTGCATTCAGATGGGTATATCTTTCCTTTTCTCCTTTGCCTTTCGCTTCCTTTCTTTTCTCAGCTATTTGTAAGGCCTCCTCAGACAACCATTTTGCCTTTTTGCATTTCTTTTTCTTGGCGATGGTTTTGATCACTGCCTCCTGTACAGTGTTACGAACCTCCGCCCACAGTTCTTCAGGCACTCTGTCTAAATATATGTATGTAAGAAAATAGGCTGCCACCCGTAGTCCCGACCCCCGGAATTAACTACTGTTATTCTAAGTTTTGGCAAAACATATATATGCTTAGTTTATAAAATTAAAATGATGCAGAAAATACAAATATGTAAAACTTTGAGACATGTTAAATTCAAAAATAACTTCTGTTAAGGTAGTTACATATTGACGGAGTCATTTCGGTATATCAACAGAGAGGAAAAAAATACATCGTAGCTCAGTTGGTAAAGAATCTGCCTGCAATGCAGGACACCCGGGTTTGATTCCTGGGTCGGGACGATCCCCTGGAGAAGGAAATGGCAACCCTCTCCAGTATTCTTGCCTGGAGAATCCCATGGACAGAGGAGCCTGGCAGGCTACAGTCCACGGGGTCACAAGAGTTGGACACGACTTAGTGACTAAACCACCACCATACTTTTATAAAATAGAGCTCTTATAGATTCTATTTTTAAGCATTCAACTTAATAGTGCATAAATTTCATGGAAGAAAAATAAAGAAAAATGAAGAAATTGTTGAACTTTCAATTAAATTGTCTACACGAGAGATGCTTTTCTGAAAGGATTCCCTAAGGCTTATAATAATAATTTAATTAAGACATTAAATTTGGGAATGATTCTTCTCATTACTTTTAAAAATCAAACGTCTTAAGGTATAATTTGAAAATAATACAACGATCCATTTCAAGTTTGATGACTTTTGACA